>NW_026961617.1:0-108000 GCF_963924245.1 Chroicocephalus ridibundus
GGGAGCTGTCGCCAGAGCCGCGGCACTACCGGATAATGCTTCGCAGGCTGGCGCGGCCGCGTCGAGTCTGACGGCCGCCGCAAAGCCCGCAGCCCCACAGGCTGTGGGGCCACGCGAGCGGCTGCCAAAGAGCTTTCCAACGAGGCACGGCTTTCCCTCCTGGCTCTTCGGGCGTGGGAGCTGTGGCCAGAACCACGGCCCTACCGGAAAATGCTTCGCAGGCTGGCGCGGCCGCGCCAGGTGGGCGCCGGTGGCGCCGAGGCTGACGGCCGCCGCAAAGCCCACAGCCCCACGGGCTGTAGGGCCACGCGAGCGGCTGCCAAAGAGCTTTACAACGAGGCACGGCTTTCCCTCCTGGCTCTTCGGGCGTGGGAGCTGTGGCCAGAGCCACGGCCCTACCGGAAAATGCTTCGCAGGCTGGCGCGGCCGCGCCAGGTGGGCGCCGGTGGCGCCGAGGGTGACGGCCGCCGCAAAGCCCGCAGCCCCACGGGCTGTGGGGCCACGCGAGCAGCTGCCAAAGAGCTTTACAACGAGGCACGGCTTTCCCTCCTGGCTCTTCGGGCGTGGGAGCTGTGGCCAGAACCACGGCCCTACCGGAAAATGCTTCGCAGGCTGGCGCGGCGGCGCCAGGTGGGCGCCGGTGGCGCCGAGGCTGACAGCCGCCGCAAAGCCCGCAGCCCCACGGGCTGTGGGGCCACGCGAGCGGCTGCCAAAGAGCTTTCCCTCCTGGCTCTTCAGGCGTGGGAGCTATGGCCAGAGCCGCGGCCCTACCGGAAAACGCTTCGCAGGCTGGCGCGGCCGCGCCAGGTGAGCGCCGGTGGCGCCGAGGTTGACGGCCGCCGCAAAGCCCGCAGCCCCACGGGCTGTGGGGCCACGCGAGCGGCTGCCAAAGAGCTTTACAACGAGGCACGGCTTTCCCTCCTGGCTCTTCGGGCGTGGGAGCTGTGGCCAGAGCCACGGCCCTACCGGAAAATGCTTCGCAGGCTGGCGCGGCCACGCCAGGTGGGCGCCGGTGGCGCCGAGGGTGACGGCCGCCGCAAAGCCCGCAGCCCCACGGGCTATAGGGCCACGCGAGCGGCTGCCAAATAGCTTTCCAATGAGGCACGGCTTTCCCTGCTGGCTCTTCGGGCGTGGGAGCTGTGGCCAGAGCCGCGGCCCTACCGGAAAATGCTTCGCAGGCTGGCGCGGCCGCGCCAGGTGGGCGCCGGTGGCGCCGAGGCTGACGGCCGCCGCAAAGCCCGCAGCCCCACGGGCTGTGGGGCCACGCGAGCGGCTGCCAAAGAGCTTTCCAACGAGGCACGGCTTTCCCTCCTGGCTCTTCGGGCGTGGGAGCTGTGGCCAGAGCCGCAGCCCTACCGGAAAATGCTTCGCAGGCTGGCGCGGCGGCGCCACGTGGGCGCCGGTGGCGCCGAGGCTGACGGCCTCCGCAAAGCCCGCAGCCCCACGGGCTGTGGGGCCACACGAGCGGCTGCCAAAGAGCTTTCCAACGAGGCACGGCTTTCCCTCCTGGCTCTTCGGGCGTGGGAGCTGTGGCCAGAGCCGCGGCCCTACCAGAAAATGCTTCGCAGGCTGGCGCGGCGGCGCCAGGTGGTCGCCGGTGGCGCCGAGGGTGACGGCTGCCGCAAAGCCCGCAGCCCCACGGGCTGTGGGGCCAAGCGAG
Organism: Chroicocephalus ridibundus; assembly: GCF_963924245.1. NCBI lineage: Eukaryota > Metazoa > Chordata > Aves > Charadriiformes > Laridae > Chroicocephalus > Chroicocephalus ridibundus. Next base: position 1,661 of record NW_026961617.1, read on the forward strand.
CGGCTGCCAAAGAGCTTTCCAACGAGGCACGGCTTTCCCTCCTGGCTCTTTGGGCATGGAAGCTGTGGCCAGAGCCGCGGCCCTACCAGAAAGTGCTTCGCAGGCTGGCGCGGCAGCGCCAAGTGGGCGCCGGTGGCGCCAAGGCTGATGGTCGCCGCAAAGCCCGCAGCCCCATGGGCTGTGGGGCCATGCGAGCGGCTGCCAAAGAGCTTTCCAACGAGGCACGACTTTCCCTCCTGGCTCTTCGAGCGTGGGAACTGTGGCCAGAGCCGCGGCCCTACCGGAAAATGCTTCGCAGGCTAGCGCGGCGGCGCCAGGTGGGCGCCGGTGGCGCCGAGGGTGACGGCCGCCGCAAAGCCCACAGCCCCACGGGCTGTGGGGCCACGCGAGCGGCTGCCAAAGAGCTTTCCAACGAGGCACGGCTTTCCCTCCTGGCTCTTCGGGCGTGGGAGCTGTGGCCAGAGCCGCGGCCCTACCGGAAAATGCTTCGCAGGCTGGCGCGGCTGCGCCACGTGGGCGCCGGTGGCGCCGAGGCTGACGGCCGCCGCAAAGCCCGCAGCCCCACGGGCTGTGGGGCCACGCGAGCGGCTGCCAAAGAGCTTTCCAACGAGGCACGGCTTTCCCTCCTGGCTCTTCGGGCGTGGGAGCTGTCGCCGGAGCCGCGGCCCTACCGGATAATGCTTCGCAGGCTGGCGCGGCCGCGCCGAGGGTGACGGCCGCCGCAAAGCCCGCAGCCCCACAGGCTGTGGGGCCACGCGAGCGGCTGCCAAAGAGCTTTCCAACGAGGCACGGCTTTCCCTCCTGGCTCTTCGGGCGTGGGAGCTGTCGCCAGAGCCGCGGCCCTACCGGAAAATGCTTCGCAGGCTGGCGGGCGGCGCCAGGTGGGCGCCGGTGGCGCCGAGGCTGACGGCCGCCGCAAAGCCCGCAGCCCCACGGGCTGTGGGGCCACGCGAGCGGCTGCCAAAGAGCTTTCCCTCCTGGCTCTTCAGGCGTGGGAGCTATGACCAGAGCCGCGGCCCTACCGGAAAACGCTTCGCAGGCTGGCGCGGCCGCGCCAGGTGAGCGCCGGTGGCGCCGAGGCTGACGGCCGCCGCAAAGCCCGCAGCCCCACGGGCTGTGGGGCCACGCGAGCGGCTGCCAAAGAGCTTTACAACGAGGCACGGCTTTCCCTCCTGGCTCTTCGGGCGTGGGAGCTGTGGCCAGAGCCGCGGCCCTACCGGAAAATACTTCGCAGGCTGGCGCGGCCACGCCAGGTGGGCGCCGGTGGAGCCGAGGCTGACGGCTGCCGCAAAGCCCGCAGCCCCACGGGCTGTGGGGCCACGCGAGCGGCTGCCAAAGAGCTTTGCAACGAGGCACGGCTTTCCCTCCGGGCTCTTCGGGCGTGGGAGCTGTGGCCAGAGCCGCGGCCCTACCGGAAAATGCTTTGCAGCCTGGCGCGGCGGCGCCACGTGGGCGCGGTGGCGCCGAGGCTGACCGCCGCCGTAAAGCCCGCAGCCCCACGGCCTGTGGGGCCACGCAAGCGGCTGCCAAAGAGCTTTCCAACGAGGCACGGCTTTCCCTCCTGGCTCTTCGGGCGTGGGAGCTGTGGCCAGAGCCGCGGCCCTAGCGGAAAACGCTTCGCAGGCTGGCGCGGCCGCGCCAGGTGGGCGCCGGTGGCGCCGAGGCTGACAGCCGCCGCAAAGCCCGCAGCCCCACGGGCTGTGGGGCCACGCGAGCGGCTGCCAAAGAGCTTTCCAACGAGGCACGGCTTTCCCTCCTGGCTCTTCGGGCGTGGGAGCTGTGGCCAGAGCCGCAGCCCTACCGGAAAATGCTTCGCAGGCTGACGGCCACCGCAAAGCCCGCAGCCCCACGGGCTGTGGGGCCACGCGAGCGGCTGCCAAAGAGCTTGCCAACGAGGCACGGCTTTCCCTCCTGGCTCTTCGGGCGTGGGAGCTGTGGCCAGAGCCGCGGCCCTACCGGAAAATGCTTCGCAGGCTGGCGCGGCGGCGCCACGTGGGCGCCGGTGGCGCCGAGGGTGACGGCTGCCGCAAAGCCCGCAGCCCCACAGGCTGTGGGGCCACGCGAGCGGCTGCCAAAGAGCTTTCCAACGAGGCACGGCTTTCCCTCCTGGCTCTTCGGGCGTGGGAGCTGTGGCCAGAGCCGCGGCCCTACCAGAAAGTGCTTCGCAGGCTGGCGCGGCGGCGCCACGTGGGCGCCGGTGGCGCCGAGGCTGACGGCCGCCACAAAGCGCGCAGCCCCACGGGCTGTGGGGCCACGCGAGCGGCTACCAAAGAGCTTTCCAACAAGGCACGGCTTTCCCTCCTGGCTCTTCGGGCGTGGGAGCTGTGGCCAGAGCCGCGGCCCTACCGGAAAATGCTTCGCAGGCTGGCGCGGCGGCGCCAGGTGGGCGCCGGAGGCGCCGAGGCTGACGGCCGCCGCAAAGCCCGCAGCCCCACACGAGTGGCTGCCAAAGAGCTTTCCAACGAGGCATGGCTTTCCCTCCTGACTCTTCGGGCGTGGGAGCTGTGGCCAGAGCCGCGGCCCTACCAGAAAATGCTTCGCAGGCTGGCGCGGCCGCGCAAGGTGGGCGCCGGTGGCGCCGACGGTGACGGCCGCCGCAAAGCCCGCAGCCCCACGGGCTGTGGGTCCACGCGATCTACTGCCAAAGAGCTTTCCAACGAGGCACGGCTTTCCCTCCTGGCTCTTCGGGCGTGGGAGCTGTGGCCAGAGCCGCGGCCCTACCGGAAAATGCTTTGCAGGCTGGCGCAGCGGCGCCAGGTGGGCGCCGGTGGCGCCGAGGCTGACGGCCGCCGCAAAGCCCGCAGCCCCACGGGCTGTGGGGCCACGCGAGCGGCTGCCAAAGAGCTTTCCAACGAGGCACGGCTTTCCCTCCTGGCTCTTCGGGCGTGGGAGCTGTGGCCAGAGCCGCAGCCCTACCGGAAAATGCTTCGCAGGCTGACGGCCGCCGCAAAGCCCGCAGCCCCACGGGCTGTGGGGCCACACGAGCGGCTGCCAAAGAGCTTGCCAACGAGGCACGGCTTTCCCTCCTGGCTCTTCGGGCGTGGGAGCTGTGGCCAGAGCCGCGGCCCTACCGGAAAATGCTTCGCAGGCTGGCGCGGCGGCGCCACGTGGGCGCCGGTGGCGCCGAGGGTGACGGCTGCCGCAAAGCCCGCATCCCCACGGGCGGTGGGTCCACGCGAGCTGCTGCCAAAGAGCTTTCCAACGAGGCACGGCTTTCCCTCCTGGCTCTTCGGGCGTGGGAGCTGTGGCCAGAGCCGCGGCCCTACCAGAAAATGCTTCACAGGCTGTCGCGGCCGCGCAAGGTGGGCGCCGGTGGCGCCAACGGTGACGGCCGCCGCAAAGCCCGCAGCCCCACGTGCTGTGGGGCCACGCGAGCAGCTGCCAAAGAGCTTTCCAACGAGGCACGGCTTTCCCTCCTGGCTCTTCGGGCGTGGGAGCTGTGGCCAGAGCCGCGGCCCTACCGGAAAATGCTTCGCAGGCTGGCGCGGCCGCGCCGAGTCTGACGGCCGCCGCAAAGCCCGCAGCCCCACGGGCTGTGGGGCCACGCGAGCGGCTGCAAAAGAGCTTTCCAACGAGGCACGGCTTTCCCTCCTGGCTCTTCGGGCGTGGGAACTGTGGCCAGAGCCGCGGCCCTACCGGAAAATGCTTCGCAGGCTGGCGCGGCGGCGCCACTTGGGGGCCGGTGGCGCCGAGGCTGACGGCCACCGCAAAGCCCGCAGCCCCACGGGCTGTGGGGCCATGCGAGCGGCTGCCAAAGAGCTTTCCAACGAGGCACGGCTTTCCCTCCTGGCTCTTCGGGCGTGGGAGCTGTCGCCAGAGCCGCGGCCCTACCGGAAAATTCTTCGCAGGCTGGCACGGCGGCGCTACGTGGGCGCCAGTAGTGCCGAGGCTGACGGCCGCCGCAAAGCCCGCAGCCCCACGGGTTGTGGGGCCACGCGAGCGGCTGCCAAAGAGCTTTCCAACGAGGCACGGCTTTCCCTCCTGGCTCTTCGGGCGTGGGAGCTGTTGCCAGAGCCGCGGCCCTACCGGAAAATGCTTCGCAGGCTGGCGCGGCGGCGCCAGGTGGGCGCCCGTGGCGACGAGTCTGACGGCCGCCGCAAAGCCCGCAGCCCCACGGGCTGTGGGGCCACGCGAGCGGCTGCCAAAGAGCTTTCCAACGAGGCATGGCTTTCCCTCCTGGCTCTTCGGGCGTGGGAGCTGTGGCCAGAGCCGCGGCTCTACTGGAAAATGCTTCGCAGGCTGGCGCGGCGGCACCACTTGGGGGCCGGTGGCGCCGAGTCTCACGGCCGCCGCAAAGCCCGCAGCCCCACGGGCTGTGGGGCCACGCGAGCGGCTGCCAAAGAGCGTTCCAACGAGGCACGGCTTTCCCTCCTGGCTCTTCGGGCGTGGGAGCTGTGGCCAGAGCCGCGGCCCTACCGGAAAATGCTTCGCAGGCTGGCGCGGCGGCGCCACGTGGGCGCCCGTGGCGACCAGTCTGACGGCCGCCGCAAAGCCCGCAGCCCCACGGGCTGTGGGGCCACGCGAACGGCTGCCAAAGAGCTTTCCAACGAGGCACGGCTTTCCCTCCTGGCTCTTTGGGCGTGGGAGCTGTCGCCAGAGCCGCGGCCCTACCGGAAAATGCTTCGGATCCTGGCGCGGTGGCGCCACGTGGGCGCCGGTGGCGCCGAGGCTGACGGCCGCCGCAAAGCCCGCAGCCCCACGGGCTGTGGGGCCACGCGAGCGGCTGCCAAAGAGCTTTCCAATGAGGCACGGCTTTCCCTCCTGGCTCTTCGGGCGTGGGAGCTGTCGCCAGAGCCGCGGCCCTACCAGAAAATGCTTCGCAGGCTGGCTCGGCGGCACCACGTGGGCGCTGGTGGCATCGAGGCTGACGGCCGCCGCAAATCCCGCAGCCCCACGCGAGCGGCTGCCAAAGAGCTTTCCAACGAGGCACGGCTTTCCCTCCTGGCTCTTCGGGCGTGGGACCTGTTGCCAGAGCCGCGGCCCTACAGGAAAATGCTTCGCAGGCTGGCGCGGCGGCGCCACGTGGGCGTCGGTGGCGCCGAGTCTGACGGCCGCCGCAAAGCCCGCAGCCCCACGGGCTGTGGGGCCACGCGAGCGGCTGACAAAGAGCTTTCCAACGAGGCACGGCTTTCCCTCCTGGCTCTTCGGGCGTGGGAGCTGTGGCCAGTGCCGCGGCTCTACTGGAAAATGCTTCGCAGGCTGGCGCGGCGGCGCCACTTGGGGGCCGGTGGCGCCGAGTCTCACGGCCGCCGCAAAGCCCGCAGCCCCACGGGCTGTGGGGCCACGCGAGCGGCTGCCAAAGAGCTTTCCAACGAGGCACGGCTTTCCCTCCTGACTCTTCGGGCGTGGGAGCTGTGGCCAGAGCCGCGGCCCTACAGGAAAATGCTTCGGGGGCTGGCGCGGCGGCGCCACTTGGGGGCCCTTGGCGCCGAGGCTGACGGCCACCGCAAAGCTCGCAGCCCCACGGGCTGTGGGGCCACGCGAGCGGCTGCCAAAGAGCTTTCCAACGAGGCACGGCTTTCCTTCTGGCTCTTCGGGCGTGGGAGCTGTCGCCAGGGCCGCGGCCCTACCGGAAAATTCTTCGCAGGCTGGCACGGCGGCGCTACGTGGGCGCCGGTGGCGCCGAGGCTGACGGCCCCCGCAAAGCCCGCAGCCCCACGGGTTGTGGGGCCACGCGAGCGGCTGCCAAAGAGCTTTCCAACGAGGCACGGCTTTCCCTCCTGGCTCTTCGGGCGTGGGACCTGTTGCCAGAGCCACGGCCCTACCGGAAAATGCTTCGCAGGCTGGCGCGGCGGCACCAGGTTGGCGCCCGTGGCGTCGAGTCTGACGGCCGCTGCAAAGCCCGCAGCCCCACGGGCTGTGGGGCCACGCGAGCGGCTGCCAAAGAGCTTTCCAACGAGGCACGGCTTTCCCTCCTGGCTCTTTGGGCGTGGGAGCTGTCGCCAGATCAGCGGCCCTACCGGAAAATGCTTCGCAGGCTGGCGCGGCGGCGCCATGTGGGGGCCGGTGGCACCGAGGCTGACGGCCGCCGCAAAGCCCGCAGCCCCACGGGTTGCGGGGCCACGCGAGCGGCTGCCAAAGAGCTTTCCAACGAGGCACGGCTTTCCGTCCTGGCTCTTCGGGCGTGGGAGCTGTCGCCAGAGCCACGGCCCTACCCGAAAATGCTTCGCAGCCTGGCGCGGTGGCGCCACGTGGGCGCCGGTGGCGCCGAGGCTGACGGCCGCCGCAAAGCCCGCAGCCCCACGGGCTGTGGGGCCACGCGAGCGGCTGCCAAAGAGCTTTCCAATGAGGCACGGCTTTCCCTCCTGGCTCTTCGGGCGTGGGACCTGTTGCCAGAGCCGCGGCCCTACAGGAAAACGCTTCGCAGGCTGGCTCGGCGGCACCACGTGGGCGCTGGTGGCATCGAGGCTGACGGCCGCCGCAAATCCCGCAGCCCCACGTGAGCGGCTGCCAAAGAGCTTTCCAACGAGGCACGGCTTTCCCTCCTGGCTCTTCGGGCGTGGGTCCTGTTGCCAGAGCCGCGGCCCTACAGGAAAATGCTTCGCAGGCTGGCGCGGCAGCGCCACGTGGGCGTAGGTGGCGCCGAGTCTGACGGCCGCCGCAAAGCCCACAGCCCCACGGGCTATGGGGTCACGCGGGCGGCTGCCAAAGAGCTTTCCAACGAGGCACGGCTTTCCCTCCTGGCTATTCGGGCGTGGGAGCTGTGGCCAGAGCCGCGGCTCTACTGGAAAATGCTTCGCAGGCTGGCGCGGCGGCGCCACTTGGGGGCCGGTGGCGCCGAGGCTGACGGCCGCCGCAAAGCCCGCAGCCCCACGGGCTGTGGGGCCACGCGAGCGGCTGCCAAAGAGCTTTCCAACGAGGCACGGCTTTCCCTCCTGGCTCTTCGGGCGTGGGAGCTGTGGCCAAAGCCGCGGCCCTACCGGAAAATGCTTTGTAGGCTGGCGCGGCCGCGCCAGGTGGGCGCCGGTGGCACCGAGGCTGATGGCCGCCGCAAAGCCCGCAGCCCCACGGGCTGTGGGGCCACGCGAGCAGCTGCCAAAGAGCTTTCCAACGAGGCACGGCTTTCCCTCCTGGCTCTTCGGGAGTGGAAGCTGTGGCCAGAGCCGCGGCCCTACCGGAAAATGCTTCGCAGGCTGGCGCGGCAGCGCCAGGTGGGCGCCTATGGCGCCGAGGCTGACAGCCGCCGCAAAGCCCGCAGCCCCATGGGCTGTGGGTCTATGCGAGCGGCTGCCAAAGAGCTTTCCAACGAGGCACGGCTTTCCCTCCTGGCTCTTCGGGCGTGGGAGCTGTCGCCAGAGCCGCGGCCCTACCGGAAAATTCTTCGCAGGCTGGCACGGCGGCGCTACGTGGGCGCCGGTGGCGCCGAGGCTGACGGCCGCCGCAAAGCCCGCAGCCCCACGGGCTGTGGGGCCACGCGAGCGGCTGCCAAAGAGCTTTCCAACGAGGCACGGCTTTCCCTCCTGGCTCTTCGGGCGTGGGACCTGTTGCCAGAGCCGCGGCCCTACAGGAAAATGCTTCGCAGGCTGGTGCGGCGGCGCCACGTGGGCGTGGGTGGCGCCGAGTCTGACGGCCGCCGCAAAGCCCGCAGCCCCACGGGCTGTGGGGCCACGCGAGCGGCTGCCAAAGAGCTTTCCAACGAGGCACGGCTTTCCCTCCTGGCTCTTCGGGCGTGGGAGCTGTCGCCAGAGCCGCGGCTCTACTGGAAAATGCTTCGCAGGCTGGCGCGGCGGCGCCACCAGGGCGCCGGTGGCGCCGAGGCTGACGGCCGCCGCAAAGCCCGCAGCCCCACGAGCTGTGGGGCCACGCGAGCGGCTGCCAAAGAGCTTTCCAACGAGGCACGGCTTTCCCTCCTGGCTCTTCGGGCGTGGGAGCTGTGGCCAGAGCCGCGGCCCTACCGGAAAAATGCTTCGCCGGCTGGCGCGGCGGCACCACCTCCGGCTGCGGGCTTTCCTGCTGCCTTCAGAATCTCACAGCCACTCTTTCCCACTTGGCACCACGCTAGCCTCTAGCATTTCTATTATTAAGTCAAGACAGTGTACGACTTAACATTATACAGAGCGCTACACATCAATACGTGCTCAAATTAAGCATAGCCAATGGAAAAATTGGCAATACAGTACCATCGTATGTTACCAAGTGTCACATCTCATTGAAGACAATGACAGAGCGATACAACGTCAAGCGTAACACAGTACTGGGCTGTCACGAAACCACCACTAGTGAAGTTCAGAACGGAGTGCAGTCTTACGACAGAATCTCTAAAGCCACCGTTAAGCCAGTGACAGGCGGTACAACGTCACACGTTACAGTATACAGGGCAGTACAACCCCATTCGCAGACAAATAAATTAGAGCAAATTACAAGACTCCCAATACAGTACAGTACAATGCCAGACAGTCTCAGATGTCGATCAAGACAATGCCAGGGCAACGCAGTGCAAGACATAACGTTATACAGGTCAGTACAAGGCAATACGCAGTCAAATGAAGAACAGTGAACTACAATACCCAAACCACACTGGCAAACAATGGCAAACAATCCCACATGTCGGTCGAGACAATGACAATGCGAGACAGAACACCGTGCAGGGCAGCACAAGGCAGTACACAGTCAAATAAAGTATAGCTGACCAGAAAACCCGCACTACGCTGCCGTACGATCTCAAAACGTCTCGGATGGCAGTCAAGGCAATTACAGGGCCATACAAAGCACTACGTCGCAGTACACAAGGCAGTACAAGGCAATACTCAGTCAAATAAATAACAGACAGTCAAAAAATTCACAGTGCAGTGAATTCACATGGGTCAGATGGCAACCAAAAGATGGACAGGGCAATACAAGGCGAGAGGTAACCCAATACGGGGCCGGACAAGGCAAGATGCAGTTGTGGCGGGTGGAGCCATTCACTTCAGTCCTGAGAGAAGTAGAGAAACATTTAGAAACATCAACACAGTGTTTCGACAAAGGCAGCAGTGAACGTAACATCCCTTTACCAGGTTCCGCGGCCACGTCCCCCGGATAATTTATTGCACAGGGGCCAGGGTCAGACGAGCTGTTAGGGAGACCCTCCCGTTGAGCCACAACCCCCTTGCTTTCTAAACTCCTTCTTGACGAGCAGTCTAAGTGCGGCTGGATCCGATTCCTAGCCCTGGACTTGGGCAACGGTTCACCTCTAAAGGATTGTATCCGCGCCATCAACCCTTTATATCACTGAGCTAAGGCTACGAGGTTTAGCGTGGTATTAGTCACTTACCGAGACTCTGTTGCGGCAAGGGATCTCTCAGCCTTGAGGAGCAGAACCTGAAGCAAGCGTCCCCGCTCAAGGGCACATCCTGGTGCTATGACAGACTATGACAGGCAATACAATGCAAGACGGAACTTTACACAGGGCAGTACAAGGCCAATACACAGTCAAATAGGGAATGACCGATCCCAAAATTGATGCACGGTCAAATAGAGTACAACAGCCTAAGAAGCCCTCAATACAGTGCCTGTCAATGCCAGAATACATCAGATGGCTCGCGGCACGGTGAGAGGGCAATACGACGCAAGACTTAGGAAAATACAGGGCAGTACAAAGCAATACATAGTCAAATATAGAACAGCCGATCAAAAACACCCTCAGTTCGGTGCGGTACAACCCCAGAGAGTGTAAAAGGACAGTTAAGACTATCTCATGGCAACACAACGCACAACGTAACACAATACAGGTTGCTACAACGCAATACAGAATAATAAACAACCGATCAAAACGCCACAATACGGTGCAGTACGATCCCACACGGTCTCGGGTGGCAGTCAAGACAACTATAGGGCGACACGATCCAAGATGCAACGTTACACGACAGAGCAGAACGGAAGACGCAGTCAACTAAATACCAACCGATTAGAAGAACCGCAGTACAGTGCGGGAGAAAACAAAAATAAGTGGAGATGCCAGTCAAGACAATGACAGAGCAATACAAGGCAAGAAATAACGCAATACAGGGCAGTACAGTGAAATACACGGTCAAATAAATGACTGATTAAGTATCCCGCAATACCGTGCGATGCTATGCCAAAACGTGTGAGACAGCAGTCGAGGCAGTGACAGAGCTATACAATGGAAGACATAACGCAGGGCTGTACAACACCAAAACGTATCAGGTGGCACTCAGAACAACAACACGGCGATACAACGCAAGCTGCAACACAATACAAGGTGGTAACAAGGCAATACATGGGTCAAACACAGAACAACGAATAAAACCTGCACAATACGGATCGCTGCAATCCCAGAACGTCTAAAGTGACAGTGAAGGGAATGACGGGGCAGTACAATGCAAGATACAACACCAGACAGGGCAACACGCATTCAAATAACGCAAAACCAATTAAAAAACCCACAATACACACCAGTACAATGCCGGAACAGATCAGATGGCAGTCCGGGCAAATAGACGACAATACAATGCCAAACGTGACGCCATACGGGGCCGGACAAGGCAATATGCAGTTGTGGCAGGCCGAGCGGCTAACTTCGCTTCTAAGAGAGAAGCGGTGAAACATTCAGAAACATCAACACAGTGATTCTCCAAAGGCAGCAGCGCACGTGACGGCGCTTTACCAGATTCCATATGGCCACGCACCCCGGATTATTTACTGCCTAGGGGCCAGGGTCAGACGAGCTGTCTGGGAGACCCTCCCCTTGAGTCACGAGGCTCGGAAAGGACCCCCTTGCTTTCTAAACTCCTTCTCCGAGAGGAGTCTAGGTGCGGCTGGATCCAATTCCTAGCCCCGGACTTAGGCAATGGTTCACCTCTAAAGGATTGTATATGCGCCATCGACCCTTTATATCACTGAGCTAAGGCTACAAAATTTTGTATGCTATTAGTCACTTACTGAGAATCTGTTGCGGCAAGGCATCTCAATCTCGAGGAGCAGAACCTTAATCGAGCGTCCCTGCTCAAGGGGAGATCCTGGCACGGAGGCCCCTGCCATGCAGAAGTCAAAAGGCTCTTGGGCTGTCCACTCTTTATGGGGTAAGCCAATTGACTTATAGTCACATCAGCACGGGAACAAAATATCTAGGTCCCCACCGTGTTGCCAACCATCCCCCAACTTCAAGTACCACTCAGAACAACTCCATGGATGATTGGGGCGCCAAAACGAAGGGGCGCCCACACCACCCCAGCAGTCAAATAAGGAACAACCAATGGAACTTTCACAATAAATAAGTACAATCCCAGACAGTCCAAGGTAACAGCCAAGACAATGACAGACCAATACAGTGCAAGACCTAACATCATACAGAGCAGTAAAAGGCAACGCGCAGCCAAGTCAAGAACAGTTAAAATACCCATAATCCAGTGCAGCACTATGACACTGTCCCAAAACACAGTCAAAACAACGACAGAGTAATGCAACGCGAGCCGTAACACAACACAGGGCAGCACAAAGCAATACACAGTCACACAAAGAACAGCCAATTACAAAACCCACAACAGAACACCCTACAATCTCAGGAAGTCTCAGAGCGCAGTCACGGCAAATACAGGGCAATACGGTGCAAGATAACACAATACAGGCCACTGCCAGCCAATACTCAGTCAAATAAATAACAGACAGTCAAAAAATTCACAATGCAGCGCACTACTATGACACCATGGGTCAGGTGGCAATCATGACAACGACAGGGCAATACAAGGCAAGACGTAACCCAACACGGGGCCGGACAAGGCAACATGCAGTTGTGGCAGGTGGAGCCATTCACTTCACTCCCAAGAGAAAAGTAGAGAAACATTCAGAAACATCAACACAGTGATTCTCCAAAGGCAGCAGTGCGCATGACGGCGCTTTATCAGGTTCCGTGGCCACGTACCCTGGATTAGTTCCTGCCTAGGGGCCAGGGTCAGACGAGCTGTCAGGGAGACCCTCCCATTGAGTCACAAGGCTCGGAAAGGACCCCCTTGCTTTCTAAACTCCTTCTCAGAGAGGAGTCTAGGTGCGGCTGGATCCAATTCCTAGCTCGGAGAGGACCCCCTTGCTTTCTAAACTCCTTCTCCGAGAGGAGTCTAGGTGCGGCTGGATCCCATCCTCACCCCGGACTTGAGCAACGGTTCACCTCTAAAGGATTTTGTCTGTGCCGTCAACCTTTTACGTGGCTCATAAAAAACAGCTGATGAAGGAAGTGACAATATGGTGGCCTACAACAGCAGAATAGATCAGATGACAATCAAGAAACAACAGAGCAATACAATGGAAGACGTAACACTACACGGGGCCGGACAAGGCAATACACAGCCACATCAGAACCCATGAGAGACACCACACTACAGTCCAGACCTAGGACAGATTCTCTAACGTGACCGTCAAGACGACGGGGCAATACAACGCAAGACGTAACACAGGCCATATGCAGTTGTGGCGGGCGCAGTGATAAAATTCACTCCTAAGAGAGAGGTAGAGAAACATTAACAAACATAACAGTGATTCACTAAAGGTAGCAGCGCACGTGATGGCACTTTACCAGATTGCACGGCCACGCACCCCAGGTCATTTACTGCCTCGGGGCCAGGGTCTGACACGCTGTCTGGGAGACCCTCCCCTTGAGTCACGAGGCTTGGAAAGGACCCCCTTGCTTTCTAAACTCCTTCTCCGAGAGGAGTCTAGGTGCGGCTGGATCCCATCCTCGCCCCGGACTTGGGCAACGGTTCACCTCTAAAGGATCATATCTGCGTGATCAAACCCTTTGTATCGCTCAGCTAAGATGGCAAAGTCTGGCATGCTGTTAGTCACTGACCCAGAATCTGTTGCGGCAAGGCTTCTCTCAACCTAGAGGAGCAGAACCTTAAGTGAGTGTCCCCGGGAAATGCTGGTGAACAGGCCGCTGCCTTGCAAGAAAGCTCCAAGGGCTCTTGGTCTGTCCGCTAGGTCTATAGCAAGCTAACTGACTCACAGTGTCTTGACTCTGGTGCCAGCCATCCCACAAAGTTCAAGTGCCACTCGTAGCGACTCCTGCTGGTCGTTATAGCTCGAGCAGCAGCCTGGGGGAAAAAGGGGGGTGACATCGCAACAGCGGTCAAATACAGAACAACCGGTTAAAAATTGCACAATACAGTGCCAGAGACTCTAAAATAACTGGCAAGACAACGACAGGGCAACACCATGCAAGATCTAACCTTACACAGGGCAGTACAAGGCAACATACAATCAAATGCAGAGCAGACAATGGAAGATTTGACGGTACAGTGCCATACAACGGTAGAATATATCAGATGTTGGTCACCACAATGACAGAGCAATACAAGGCAAGACGTAACGCGATACGGGGCCCTACCAGGCGACACAGTCAAGGAAACAACAACCCATGAAAGAATTCACAATACAGCGCGGTCCTAGGACGGAACGTGTAAAATGACCGCCGAGACAGTGACAGGGCAATACAATGCAAGACACAACACCATACCAGGTGGTAACAAGGCAACATGCAGCCAAACGAAGAACAACCGATTAAGAAACCCAGCATACGTTCAGCTGTAATACCAGAAAAGATCAGAAGGCAGTCAAGACAACGACAGCACACTATAACATGAGAAGTAACACAATACACAGCAGTACAAGGCATTACACAGTCAAATAAAGAAGAACCCATTAAAAACCACACAATACAGTGCGGTGCGATGCCAGAGTAGATCAGAAGGCAGTCGAGACTACGACGGGGCAATATAATGCGAGATGTTACACAATACAGGCCGGTACAAGGCATTAGAAAGCCAGATGAAGAACAGCTGATTAAAAAACCCGCAATACAGCGTGGTACGAGGCCCGAACAGATCAGAAGGCAGTCAAGGCTACGACGGGGCAATATAACGTGAGACGTAACGCAATAGAGGGCGGTACAAGGCATTGCACAGTCAAAGAACAACCGATTAAAAAAAAAAAAACTACGCCACACGGTGTGGTACGATGCCAGAATAGATCACAGAGCAGGCAAGAGCGTGACGGGGCAACACGATGCGAAACCGATACTGAGTGAGGCGGAGCAATACTATTGAAAATATACAAGAACATAGTACGGAACCAAGTTCTTAAGCGTACGACGCAAGACCATCTCAAATGGCAGTCAAGGAAGTTCCTGAGCAACGTAATCCCGATTTGCACAAAATGGTGCCATCAGGCACCATCGCGTCCGTCAACACTAAGTTGTACTGCAATATCCCCCGCATCACACGCGCCGTACCCTTCTGCTCACCTGCTCCGCATGGATTCCGGATTCGGACTTCGTGGCACACTCTGGTTCTGGCACCTAAAACACCGAAGACACACAATATTACTGTTGAGCTTACGGGAAACCACCACCCCCATGCGCTACCTCTCTGCTACCCAGCTCACCTCCAACGCTCGTCCGGCTCCGGATGCCTGCGGCGCCTGCAAAACCAAAGACAAACACTCGCCTGAGCTCCCCAACGTGTCCACAACCGCCTCACTCGCTGGGACTACTCAGTGGGCGTGCAGCATCGCCCCTCTGACCCTGCATGTCACACCAACCGAAGAAACACACGCCGAGATACCGCCCAAAACCCTACCAAATTCCCCATCTCCCACTCCCTCACCTTGCCCGCCCGTCCTCCCCCGAGGCGTGCAACCTGAAGGCTCACAAACCACCCATAAAACCCAACCGACATGGGTTGCTTTCCAACTTCAAAGTTGCTCCCTCTGAGGCAGATGTGATAAGGTCAGCAGCGGCGGGTGGGCTGAAGTGACTGACTCATCCCCATCCCCACATCCCACGTCATTCATTGCTTCAAAACTTCAAATTGGAAAGAACAAACACATACAGTACTCAGAGCCACATCTTCTCTCTAACACCACGTGCTGACCCACCTTCTGACGTCGCTCTCCTCCTCTACGCTGCCCCGACAAGCTTGTCCCGCTGCATCTGCAAGAACGACATCAGAGAAATCACCCTGAGGCAGAGCAATAGAGTCGTAACAACAAAAAGTCTTGCACCTTTTCACAAATACCATCTAAGGTCCAGATACAACCGTACACAAAGAAAGTTACAAAAAAAAATCCGCACCAAAACCAGTCGTACCCTCTTCCACATGAACTCTTCTTCACTGCTGCTGTATTGCCTTCCCAACATGCCTCTGCTCTTCCCAAACAAAACAGAAGAGGTGTCTACACAGCCTCCCGATGGCTACCCTGAGATGACTCTAACACCTTTGCCCTGATCTACTGGGATTCATGTACTGCATATAGACTCTCCACAGGATTCCGCCCACCCTGGACACTACGTGCCCAGGCAGGGCAGCCCCGAGCCAAACACTCACGGTTACGGACAGACACTACACGGAACGCTACGAACGACACGCCTCAAAGATGAGAGAAAACTCTCAGCAAGAAAGATGACACGGGGACCAAAGTCACCGTCGTGCAAGAAAATCTGTGGGATCGTGATGATGTCAACGTGAAGACGCTCTACGGAACCCCCTGAAGCAAACTGTAGAACGTGATGGTACGTAATAAGAATGGACTGTTGAGCCCGCTAAGAAGGACATGCAGGAAGTCTGGCTTCAAGACCTAAGAACGTAACGACGCAGGGAAGAACTCCCAGACGTGGAAGCGGGCCGTCCAGAAACTTCCGAGAGGCAAGATTGATGCACGCTTTAAGATGCTAACGCAAGAAGAGCATCAGATGAATGATGCTACGCCCACAGGCCCAAGCATTCGAGACCCTAAGGATGACGCCCAGGGCCCCACGTCGTGCTCCTGGAGCTCAAAGATGACCTCGAGACCCAAGAAGGGGCGAAGATACACAACACAGACCACATGAACGACATGACAACACGCAGAGGATGGAACTGCCCTGCCCGGGACACGCTAGCGTCACACTGAACAGTAAGCAACATCCTTTACCTTCCTAAATACGACTGTGCCCCGGGACAGCCCTCACCACTACGCTAACGTCAAAGACCCCATTTTGCAATTGTCCACCTCGGCCCCTCTCCGGCGCCTGACTGTCAACTTAGCTTTTGGAGGGCCAGGGATCTGAATCCTTCTTCGATGCGGTCCGCAAAAACCAGCCATCCGATACATTTCCGCAGTCACCAGGTTCCTCCTCTTCCTCTGCAAAAGGAAAATAAAACATAATCCCAGAGGCCGCCACAGCACCAGCAATAAGCATCCTGAGAGGAGACGCCAACCTCTTCCACGACACCCTCAGCCTCCCGAAGGCCGTGGCGTTCTGCTCGCCCGCTCCGCGCCGATTCCGGAGTCCGAGGCTGCGGTGATAGTTATTCACAGCACCTAAGAGACCAAGAAACACAACATTACCACTGCGCTTCTGCCAAACCGCCACACCATCGACTCCCATCTTCTGTCTTCATTCACATGAAAAAAAAAGTACCCAA
The DNA here is from genome assembly GCF_963924245.1 of Chroicocephalus ridibundus. Classification (NCBI taxonomy): domain Eukaryota; kingdom Metazoa; phylum Chordata; class Aves; order Charadriiformes; family Laridae; genus Chroicocephalus; species Chroicocephalus ridibundus. The sequence goes on from NW_026961617.1 coordinate 18,055, forward strand.
TTGTATTCATAGAGGCGCCAGTCACATCTTCCCTCTAATGCCACATGCCGAGCCACCTCCGTACAGCGCTCCTCTCGGCTCCCCTACGTCACCCTGCACATCTCATCTCTCGGCATCTAAAAAGAGAAAAAAAAAAATCCAACATTACCCCGATGCAGAGCGATAGCTTAATTCCAAAGGTCTTGTTTCTACTTCGGAACACTGTTCAATTAGATCCAACTACAGCCTGCCATCAAAAAAAAAAAAAAAAAAAAAAACCACAGAAAAAGCCCACAAACATTACACCCCACACAAAGCAGCCTGAACATCTTTGAGATACTGCGTCCTTCACTGGCTGGGAACAGCCTCTCCGACTTGGCTCTGCTTATGCCAACACCCACTAATGAAACACCCACGCACCCAACCTACTGAGAGCAAATTAATTCCAGATGACTACCCAACCTTTGCCTCGGTCTCCACAGATCCACATCTTAACTGTAGACTCTCGTCACTATTCTGCCTGCCCTGGACTCTACACACCCGGGCAGGGGGGCTCCGAGCCAGACACACACACAAGCACAGACCAACACTACACAAAACGCTAAAAACAACGCACCTCAAGGATGAGAGAAAACTCTCAGCAAGAAGGATGACACCCGGACGGAAGTCACCGTCGGGAAGAAGACCTGGAGACCGTGGTGGTGATGTGAAGAGGCTCTATGGAAGCCCCTGAAACAGAGTGTAGGACATCATCATCTGTGATAAGAAGGGACTGTCAAGACTGATAAGATGTATGCGGGGGAAGCCTGGCTTCAAGACCTAAGAACGTAATGACATAGGGAAGAAGTCCCAGTTGTAGACGCGGGCCATCCGGAAACTTCCAAGACGCAAGACCGATGCGAGCTTTAAGCTTCTAACGCAAGACGACCAGCAGCCGAATGGTGCTATGCCCATGGGTGCAGGTGTTCGAGACCCTAGGGATGGCGCCTGAGGCGCCATGCCGTGCTCCTGGAGCTTAAAGACGACCTCGAGACCCGAGAAAGGTCTAAGACACAGAACACGGACCACATGAAAGACAACAACACACACAGGCTGGAACCACCCTGCCCGGGAATGCCGAACAGTAAGCCGCGTCCCTTACGTGCCTAAAGGAGACTGCCCTCCAGGACAAACCTCTCCCCTACGCCAACTTCAAAGACACCTTTTTGCAATTCTCAACCTCGTCCCCTCTCGAGCGCCAGTCTCTCAACTTAGCTTTTGGAGGGCCAGGGGTCCGAATCCATCCTTGAGGCAGTCCACAGAAAACAGCCATCCAGTACGTTCCTGTGGTCACCAGCTTCCTCCTCTTCCTCTGCAAAAGGAAAAGAAAAAAAAAAGTTATCCCAAAAGCAGCCACAGCACCAGCAATAAGCATCCTGAGAGGAGATGCCAACCTCTTCCACAACACCCTCAGCCTCATGAACACCCAGGCATTCTGCTTGCCCACTCAGCGCCAATTCCAGAGTCTGACGCTGCGGCAACAGTTATTCACGGCACCTAAGATACCAAGAAACACAGCATTACCACTGCGCTACTGCCAAACCACCAGTCCCGTGCTCCTCCTCGATACTATCTGGCTCGCCTCAAATGCGAGAGCCTAGAGCACACCAGGCTCCGACGACACCCGAACCCATCTGCAAACCCTATCCAAGAAGGACTCATGAACCCGGCTCCCTTTTCTAGCCCTCCCCCAGTGCCAAAACTTTAGAAACCCCTTCTCTTCTCCCTGAGCTGCCAGGGAAGGAGCCCCACTTCTTCCCCATAGATCCCACCCTTTATTTGCCAGCCCGAACACCCGGCGTTGGACGCGTCTCGAGAGCCACTCTTCCCAGCCTCTCCCTGCGTCCCACCACCACCTCCCATCTTCTGTCTTCCCACAGACTCCGGGCTCTGCTGCAGACCCACAGAGTCAGTGAAGCCCTGATCTGACCTATACCAGGGGCCTGCCACAAGCCGCAAAGGCTCCAGGGACACGGCAAAACCCTGAGCACGGTGCGGGAGGGTGACAAGGCACCCCACATCCTGAAATACGTTACGCTTTATGGCCCTGCTGCTTTCCTGAGAAATGTGGAAACTCCATCTACAGCTGCAGACAAGGTGCTCACCCAGTCCCTGCAAAGTAATCTCATCATCTGCCCGATTGAGACAAATTCTATTGGCATCTTACCTGGGATACAGCAAAGCTAGTGGGAAAAAAAAAAAAAAAAACACAAACAAGAAAGTTCCGTCTTCAATACAGTCAGGGATTCCAGGAAAATGCACCATGCCTGGAAGAGAGAAAACCATACCCTTAAACTATCTCACCGCCCCCTAAGACTCATTACCACGCGACTCACCTGAAAAACCACAAGGAAGAGAACCGGCACACGAGGCCGCTCTCTACTATACACGCTGCCAAACCTCACCTGGTCCTGAAGGTCTTGCCACCTCCAGCTTCTTACCTGCTATTCTCTAAATGGGATAACATCTCCACCCAAGGAGTTGAGCTGCCTCCAAAGCTGCAATCGACTGAAGGACAGGCAGAGCTCTGACCCTGCAGAAGCCCAGCAGCAGAATGAGCTGCCCCAGCAGAGGCTGTGGGTTATATACCCCGGGCCCCGCCCACCCCCGTTCCCACCAGCACCTGGGAAAGGGCCTGGCTGACCTCCACAAGGCATAGAGCCTGCCAGAGGAAAAGCTGCTCCTTTCCTCACAGGCCTGAGAAGTACAGCATGCAAAACACCAAAACGGAGAAAGCGACCCTTAGAGGAACGGACAATATGTGCTCTTTTATTACACCTACATCAACTGTGTCAGCAACAGGGCCCGGTAGGTAAGTAAACTTAATTAAACTTTTGCAGGGCGTAGACATAAAGAGAAAGACATCATCCTAACCTAAATAGGCCAGAAGATCATGAAGCACAATAACAATATTTTTATCAAGACTCAATGTGCTTTAGTTTCCTTGTAAAAGAAACCCCACAACGAGTCATACAGCATTTCTAGCAAGACGACGCATATTATCCGACTTCTGCCAGAACTGTGTTCTGGATCGGACGGACAGACAGAGTGCAAGCAGAGGCTTGTGCGCCGCCCGTAATGCAGTGGCTGAGAAAGAACCAAGGCTTGGGGCCGCCGCTCTCCTCGGCCGAGTCTGCTCCGGTGCCCTGTCTGTCATCATTGCTGTTGGGCCTTAGGCCATGCAGTAAAACAAGTGACACGTGCTCCCTTTTAACTTCTCTCCTGAGGCAGAAAAGAACAAGAGAGAGAGACTTAGGGACTGAAAGATAAACTGAACTGTAATGAAATCTTAACAGCAAAATAATACTGAGAAAAGACAACAGTAACAAGAAAACAATTAAATATATACAGGACATACACAACCCGATACAGAGCTCCCAGGATGACCGCTGCTTCACTGGCAAAGTCCGGAACCAGACTCCGTGACAGACTGGAACCAGACTCCGTGACAGACTGGAACCAGACTCCGTGACAGACTGGAACCAGACTCCGGACCTGGTTGCATAAATGCACGGATCGAGGTCAAAGGACAATGAACAGACAGAGGAGTCTTCAGAGGCCAGACAACAGGTACCGACCCCTTTGATCCCTCCGCTTTTATACTGAGCGTGATGAGGATGGGATGGAATACCCCATCAGTCAGATTCGGGTCACCGGTCCCGTCTACTCTTCACTATGGGTGCAACTCCTCTACGCTTTTCTGCTTCCAACCCTCCAACAGGGCAGATATATAAAAGTTAGCTGGGCTGTGCTGTTGTAGGAATAAGTATAAGCAAGAGCCTCTCTGCATGGCATCCCTTCGCATTCAGTGTAAATATAAGTTCTTGGTGCTCTGAAGGCAGATACTACCTGAAAAATACGTCATTATTTTCAGAGAGTTCACTTCATTGGAAGAGACTTACCTGAAAAGTAAAGTGACTGCAAACAACACCAGTTCTGTTGTACCTCAGACCAGCACTTCCACACATGGCTACGTAACCTCACATTCACATGAAAAAAAGAAGAAGTGGCCAAATGTATTCATGGAGCCGCCGGTCACATCTTCCCTTTAAGACCTCGGGCTCAGCCACCTTTGTCCTGCGCCCCCATCAGCTCCCCTCTGTATCCCTGGCCACCTCATCTCTCTGCATCTGAAAAAAAAGCAACACAACATCAAACATTACCCTAATGCAGAGCAGTAGCTTAATTCCAAAGGTCTTGTTTCTACTTAGGAACCCTGTTCACATAAGTCCAACTACAGCCTGTCATCCAAAGAAGAGACGCCTGCAAACATTACACCCCACACAATGCAGGTTTACCATCTTTGAGATAGTCCCCTTCACTAGCCATGAACACCCTCTCCAACTTGTCTCCGCTTATGCCAGCGCCCACTAATGAAACACCCGTCCACACAGCCTCTCGAAAGCTAATCAATTCGAGACGACTGAGCAACCTTTGCCTGGGTCTAGACAGATCCTCATATTCACTACAGACTGCCGTCTGAAAGTCCAAGACACAGAAGACAGAGCACACAAACTACACAACCGAAGACACAGGCCAGAACTGCCCTGCCCAGCACACACTAGCTTTGTGCTGAAAAGTAACCCACTCCCTTTACCTACTCAGAGGAGACTGCTCCCGCATAGCCCTCTGCTCTAGCCTGACTTTAAAACTCCTCCCTGAAACTGTCAACCTTGGCCCCCCTCCAGCACCTGTCCCTCTACTTCGTTTTCAGAGGGCCAGTGGTCTGAATTCATCCTTGACAAAAAAAAACACAACAGACAGCTAACTGATGTGTTCCTGCAGTCACCATGTTCCTCTTCATCAGCAAAACAAAAAGAAATCACAGCTCCAGCAGTGACCACCATGACAGTAGATGCCAACCTCTTCCACAACACCCTCATCCTCAGAGGTGCCATGGCAATCCACTCACCTGCTTCACGTCGATTCCAGTCAGAGGCTGCAGCAACAATTATTTATGGCACCTAAGATACCAACAGACACAAAATTACCATTGCATTTCTGCAAAATCATCAGTCCCGTGCTCCTCCTCCACACTGTCCAGCTCACCTCAAATGCAAGAGACTAGAACAGACCAGACCCTGTCGACACCCAAATCCAAAACCGATATGACAGAGACTGATGAACCCACCTCCTTTTCCTAGCCAGCCCCCAGCGCCAAAACTTTCGAAACCCCTTCTCTTCTCCTCAACCGTCAGGGAAGGAGCCTCACTTCTTCCTGACAGCTCCCATCCTGTATTTGCAACCCTGAACCCCCTACGCCGGCTGCTTCTCAGGAGCAGCTCTTCTGAGCTGTGCCCTGCGTTTGGCAGGCACCTCCTATCTTCTGTCTTCCCACAGACTCTGGGCTCTGCATCAGACCCACAAAACAAATAATGTCCTGACACAATCTATGAGGGGCCTGCTGCCCGCTGCAAAAACTCTAGGGACACCGTGGCACTCTATGGGCAACGGGGAAAGGTGATGAGCCATGCCATACCCTGAACGACGCTATGCCTTACATCCCTGCTGCTTTCTTGAGAAATGCTAGTGCCATATATGCAGATGCATACAAAACGCTCACCCTAACCCCCATAAGATAATCTCATCATCAACCCAATTAAGAGAAACAATATCAGCAATTTACACAGCATACTGCAAAACTGGTGAAAAACCCACAGTTCTATCTTCAATAAAGTCAGAAATTCTAGGAAAATGCAGTGCTCCTAGAACAAAGAAAAGCATACTATTAAACCATCTGGGCACCCCCTAAACACTCATCACAAAGTTATGACCCGAAAAAAAAAGGAGCATAGCAGTCAACTTTCTACCATACAGGCAGCTGGATGTTTACTGCTCCCGAAGGTCTCAGCTCAGCCTTCTCACCTCTGCCTCCCTAAATGCCGAAACACGCCTGCCCAAACAGCTGAGCCTGTCCCAAAGCTGCAGCAAAGCGAGGGACCAGCAGAGCACCCACCCCACGGGGCCCAGCAGCAGAACGAGCTCCTGAGCCCGGGCTGGGGCTCATGTACCCCGGGCCCCGCCCACCGCCCTCAGGCCCCGCCCACCGCCCTTCCCACAATCCCCTGGGAAAGGGGCAGGGCCAACCCCCAGAAGACGTGAAGGCGGGCGGCAGCGGGAGCAGCAGCTTCGCTTCTCCTGCCTTAAGTTCCCAGCAGGCAAAGCACCTCCCCTTTTTATTTCCATTTGGGACTAACCTGTGGTGATTCTCTTACCGCTTTTGTGTGATTTCTGTCCAGTTGTTGCTGTGGAGAAGAGAGCTCTGCAGGGGTTGCATTATTTTTGCGATCTTCAGATATTTTTGTGGTTAACTGATAATCGTGTTTTATCGTTTTGGAAGAGTGTTGGAAGCATATGATTTCCAGAAGACTTATGAGCACTTCCGGGGTCGTGGAGGACTAAAGTGCCATAGAGACGCACATCGGAGGACTGAGGGGGCACTTCCGGGGTCGTGGAGGACCGAAGTGCCATGGAGACGAGCGTCGGAGGACTGAGGGGGCACTTCCGGGGTCCTGGAGGACCGCGGGGTCACGTAGATGGAAACCCGGAAAACTGCCGGGCACTGACGGGGCCGCGGTAACGCGTAAGAGCCGATGCGGAGGGGCCGATGGCCGCTCTGGAGGCCGGGTGGGCGGCACCGATGCCGCTCCAGGTGGCGCGGAGCTCGCCAGAGTCCCAGCGGTCCTGGTTCGCCCTCCGGCCGCTGCTCTCTTGAGACTGCGGCCGGACGGGCCTCCGCGAAGCCGCGCCTGCGCACGAGCTGCGGAACCCACGCGGCGCCGGCGGCGGGGGCCGAGGGGGGCCGGGAGGCGCGGGCACTGCGCATGCGCCGCCCCCCACCTGCAGGACGCGCCTTCAGCCGCCAGGCGGCAGCACCCGCCCCGGTATTGACACACATCTGTACGTTTAGGGAATTTACGTTGCCCGTTTCCTACGTTAACGCTTTTGATACCGAATATCTATTTAGGCTGTCTGCCTACACACCTAGTTTGACACTAATATCTTTTTATAAACGCATCTAAGTATTTTTATATTCTAGGATCTTTCATATAACACAGAATCACAGAATCCTTAGAGACAGAGGTTTTTATTTTGAACTTTTACATACATAATTTATATATATGTATATTTCTCATTCCATATTTCAACGCCTCCTGCCCATAGTTACAGGTTTTCACATTTTTTAATGCATCCCAAGAATTTTCAGACATTCTGGGGCCGCGACCCACTTCTTTTGGGGGGGCAACTCCACGTAACCCCCCCCCCATCTCCCATTCACCTGCTCCTCTGCTGCATCATCGCTGCCCCAGTGACATCGGGGTGCCCCAAATGACACCATCACCCCCCAAGACACACACACACAGACACCCTTCTATTCACCCCAAAAAAAGGCTTAAAACGCCCAGACCCAGGGCTGGCCCCTTCTCCTCAGGGGGGCTCCGCCACCGGCTGCAAACCTGGGCTGGGGCATCTCTCGAGCAGCACGAGACGCCTACGACGAGGCACCTGGAAAACAAAAATCCCCAATTATAGCTCAGCATCCCAAAAAAACAGCACAGAAGAGAGCAGAGGAATTCCGTCAGACGGAAGGACGGGACAGGAGCTGGGGAAACAGCTCAGCTCGAAATACAGCACAGCCTTCAAAAGCCAGCGCCATCTGAACTCTTAAAAGTCAGGATTAAGACTAATCAGTGCCATTTTGAACACGTTCTTAGCATAAGGGCGAACCCTCCGGCTGGTGCTGGGAAACACCTGGCCCTTTCCCTTTCACTGAGAAGGTGTGCATGAAGTTTACATCCACCCAGTGAAAATACTTACCCTGTGAAAGTACTTGGCTTTCCTTCGGCGCTAATTTAACTTGCACAGCTGTGAACGGATACTATTAAACTATCCGTCTCCAAAATACACAGCTATGATTTGACCACGGGGGGTTTTTTTGTGTGCTACACGAGGAGGAGGAGGGACATCGGGGCAGCGGCGCTGCCCGAGAGAGACACTACTGGCTGCCGGGAAAAGGCGGCACTGAAAGCCAGACAGAAGTAAAGTACTTCAGAGCACTCTGCCAAAAAAACGGGGGGAAAACCGCGTAACATTCAGTTGTCTCTCCTTTTAAACATTTCGAACAAATACCTAACTGCCCAGGTACACCTCATAAATTGTACACTACAGCCGTTTAGGCGGCTGCAGTTTAAACTACGCAAGTCAGTTTGTCGATTATACAACTCTCACTTTTTTTTTTTTAGCTTCATTTAACATAGAAAAATCAGTGAGAGAAAAAACTCCTCCAAATGGTTTTACTTTGGGGGCGGGGAATCAAATCGCCGGCGCCGCGATCCGTAGGGCTACCAAAAAGGACCGGCAGATTCGCGAATGCTTTTGGCTGTGCTGAAGGCGCAGAGGAACGCGTTTTTATGGTATCTCGACTGTTCCAACCGAGAACCCAAAGGCCGGCGATGCCAGCAACTGGGGGGAGACGCGCGGCACTTGGGCCTGCGGAAGGAAATGAACTTCCTCCCGAGGTTACAGAAAAAGGACATTGTTGAAGCCGTAACTCACCAAAACCACAACCAAAACCACAGGATTCGCCGTCACGAGTTAAACGCTGCTGATGCTTCACGGCAAAGCCTGGAGAACGCAGAGAGGCGATGCCCGTTTGTCCCGTTTTGTCCATGTCTCCTCTTTGACCTCAATCGCCTTTAGGACAGATGCCAGTATCTCAGTGAGGTTTTCGAGTACCGCTGTGAAATATTTTAAAGACTTATTGACTGAGAAAGCATAAAGTTTTTATTGTGAAAGCACAGCCTGCTTCTTCTGGACGTGTGAACTCTTACAAACAGTTCCTTCCCTCTTCTAGTACAGAATTATTTTCACAGTATCGTTTGACAGTGAGCACCCAGAAAGAGAAGAATATGCTTTCAGGAAGAGAAAAATAAATGGAGGGAAGTAAGCTTTGCAGAGGCGTAACGTGCTCCAGGACAGACTTTATTTTGTTTTTAGGATTGTGAGGGACGGACTGTAAATTCCCTGCCGAGGGGCAGGAGCCCCTCCAAGCCTTCAGTGGAACGCCTCAAACACTCGCAAGGAAATAAATAACGCAGGCCTGGCCCTCAAACAGCTGATGAGGCTCACACTTCTGGCGGCTGAAAGTGTGGGAGAACTGTCTTGTGAAGACAGGTCGGTTCTGCCACTCGTGCCGTGAGCTCGCTCGTTCTCAGTTCTCGAGGCCGTTGTGTCCCATGAGTGACCTTTGCTTCATTATCCGCGAAACGCGCGTGAAAGCGCACGCCCTGCATGTGCTAATGAAGATTACAGAGATCACGCTAAACATGTGTGACCATGGCACTCGTCTCTCCACCCAAATCATGGCACACGTCACCGGGGAGAAGGGAGAAACCTGAGCTGAGCCCGTCCTCAGCAAGGAGGCCGGACCGTGCTGATTCGGCAAACGTAAAAGGGGAAAATAAGTGCCCCGAGGGAACAAAAAAGAAACAAAAGAAATAGATAGTGCCTGGGAAGATTCTTCCCAAGAAAGAAGAAGATTATGCCTGGGAAGAATCCCTGAAAAAGACGCTGGAACCAGGACCCGCGATCTCTTTATCTCTGTCTTTTTCTCTGTCTTTTCCTCTCTCTGTCCCTCAGTTTCTCTTTTCTCTTGGAATTGTTAAGTAACAGTTAGAGCTGTGAAGTGATGACCTTAAGTACCACCTTAAGCACCGCTTGCCGTAAGTTGTCCTACACCTGGTGTTAACTAACACAATGTACACCCCAACACCTGCCATAATTTTTTATATACCTAACCAATTATCGTGGGCTTGTTAAGATCTATACTAACCATTTTGGTAAGCTAATAAATGTTTCTATATGGACCTTGAGATTTATCTCACCTTAGTCCATGCCGCTGAGAATTTACAAATCTGAAGTCACTTACCCTCCCCTCTTTCCTGACAGCGGGAAGCGACAAGGATTTTGTTAAAATATTTCACAGAAAAACTATAGGAGGAGTGCTGGCACATCCTTCCCGTTAACTTCAGAGTCCACACTACAAGTACCTCGGGAAAAAAGCAGACGCGCATCGCAGACGCACCTCGTACTCGCAGAGCACTCCGGATTCTTTCCGTCTGTCCTGTACCATCACGGCAGAAGGAAGGGCGACCACGGAGAAACGCTGGCAGCTGGCATTCTGCCAAGACAGGAAAAAAACTTCTGGCATAAAGCTAGGTGGCAATCTAAAGCGTCCTTCTTTCGTGAAGGTCTGTGAAGACTGCAGCCAACGGAGGCTCCTGACGAGTGGGACACGGCCCCAAAGCCTGGGACTCACCGCAGCTCCTGCTTTCAGCGCTGCCCACAGAATTTTCCAGTTCAGGTGCCTCTCTCTTTCTCTGTCCCTTCCTCTTCTGCAGCGCTGGTCACTTGACCATCCTCCACCTAAGAGAACACAGCGGTGTCTTACAGCTCTTGCGATATGAAGCTTCCCAGATGTGCAGCCTTGCACGCACACAACCCTTCCCCATGGCCATACCGTGATTTTGGATACGCGTACGGACCCTGCGGTACATATCAGCAATCTGGTCTGCTGAGGACAACTCAGAGGGGACCCTTCCTCACCCAGAAATGCTTGGCTGTCTCTTCCCTGCCGCAGGAAGCACCTTCTGGCTCAATCACCTTGATGTTGTTCTCTGGCTGTTTCACGTTTTTCAAGCATCTTAAGCTTCACCCACAGCAGCTCCTGTTCAAAGCCAGTAAACGTCCACCAGTCCCAGGTCGCCCACACCAGGAGGGAGAACGGGGCTGAACGGAGACAGCCCAGGCAAGTCTGTGGCAAAGGCAGCCCACGACAACCCCGGGGAGGAGCGGACAACCGCGGCCTCCGGGAGAGAAAGAGAAGGGGCAGCAGTTCCCCGACCACTGGCCCCAGCGGGAGCCCGCCCTGCAGCAGGAGCTCCTGGAGACGCTGCTTTCCCCACCCGGATGCTCCTGGCACCTGCATCGAGAGGCGACCAAGCGCAGCCAGGGGCGGCCGCCGCTGTCGGGAACAGGCCGGGGGGAGGACATCTGCCGGCAGTGCCTCGGCTGGGGAGGAGGGCCGGGGCCCGTCTCCTCGCAAAGGAACAGGGAGCGGGGGGGCTGCGGGCCCGGGAGCGGGGGGACGCCGGCCCGGGAGCAGGGGGGGGCCAGCCCGGGAGCCCGGGGACGCGGGGAGAGAACCGTCCCGATGGGGGGGGACGCGAGGGGGGGAGGAAGGGGGGGTCCGAGCCGGAGGACGCTGGGGGGGGGGCCGGGGCCGGGGCCAGCCTGGGAGCCCGGGGACGGGACGCGGGGGGGGAACCGTCCCTAGACCGGGGGGGTCCGAGCCGGACAACGCGGGGGGGCGGGGCCGGGGCCGGCCTGGGAGCCCGGGGACGCGGAGGGGGGAACACGGGGTGGGGGGGAACCGTCCTGGAAGCAGGGGGGGGTCCGTCCCGGGAGCGGGGGCCACCTACCATCCTCCCGCCCAACGGAAACGCGGCCGGCAGACGCCGCTCCCCACGTGACCGCACGGAAGTAACGTACCGGAAAATGATTCGCAGGCTGGCGCGGCGGCGCCACGAGGGCGCCGGTGGCGCCGAAACTGACGGCCGCCACAAAGCCCGCAGCCCCACGAGCTGTGGGGCCACGCGAGCGGCTGCCAAAGAGCTTTCCAACGAGGCACGGCTTTCCCTCCTGGCTCTTCGGGCGTGGGAGCTGTCGCCAGAGCCGCGGCCCTACCGGAAAATGCTTCGCAGGCTGGCGCAGAGGCGCCACGAGGGCGCCGGTGGCGCCGAAACTGACGGCCGCCACAAAGCCCGCAGCCCCACGAGCTTTGGGGCCACGCGAGCGGCTGCCAAAGAGCTTTCCAACGAGGCATGGCTTTCCCTCCTGGCTCTTCGGGCGTGGGAGCTGTGGCCAGAACGGCGGCCCCACTGGAAAATGCTTCGCAGGCTGGCGCGGCGGCGCCAGGTGGGCGCCGGTGGCGCCGAAGCTGACAGCCGCCGCAAAGCCCGCAGCCCCACGGGCTGTGGGGCCACGCGACCGGCTGCCAAAGAGCTTTCCAACGAGGCACGGCTTTCCCTCCTGGCTCTTCGGGCGTGGGAGCTGTGGCCAGAGCCACGGCCCTACCGGAAAATGCTTCGCAGGCTGGCGCGGCGGCACCAGGTTGGCGCCCGTGGCGTCGAGTCTGACGGCCGCTGCAAAGCCCGCAGCCCCACGGGCTGTGGGGCCACGCGAGCGGCTGCCAAAGAGCTTTCCAACGAGGCACGGCTTTCCCTCCTGGCTCTTTGGGCGTGGGAGCTGTCGCCAGATCAGCGGCCCTACCGGAAAATGCTTCGCAGGCTGGCGCGGCGGCGCCATGTGGGGGCCGGTGGCACCGAGGCTGACGGCCGCCGCAAAGCCCGCAGCCCCACGGGTTGCGGGGCCACGCGAGCGGCTGCCAAAGAGCTTTCCAACGAGGCACGGCTTTCCGTCCTGGCTCTTCGGGCGTGGGAGCTGTCGCCAGAGCCACGGCCCTACCCGAAAATGCTTCGCAGCCTGGCGCGGTGGCGCCACGTGGGCGCCGGTGGCGCCGAGGCTGACGGCCGCCGCAAAGCCCGCAGCCCCACGGGCTGTGGGGCCACGCGAGCGGCTGCCAAAGAGCTTTCCAATGAGGCACGGCTTTCCCTCCTGGCTCTTCGGGCGTGGGACCTGTTGCCAGAGCCGCGGCCCTACAGGAAAACGCTTCGCAGGCTGGCTCGGCGGCACCACGTGGGCGCTGGTGGCATCGAGGCTGACGGCCGCCGCAAATCCCGCAGCCCCACGTGAGCGGCTGCCAAAGAGCTTTCCAACGAGGCACGGCTTTCCCTCCTGGCTCTTCGGGCGTGGGTCCTGTTGCCAGAGCCGCGGCCCTACAGGAAAATGCTTCGCAGGCTGGCGCGGCAGCGCCACGTGGGCGTAGGTGGCGCCGAGTCTGACGGCCGCCGCAAAGCCCACAGCCCCACGGGCTATGGGGTCACGCGGGCGGCTGCCAAAGAGCTTTCCAACGAGGCACGGCTTTCCCTCCTGGCTATTCGGGCGTGGGAGCTGTGGCCAGAGCCGCGGCTCTACTGGAAAATGCTTCGCAGGCTGGCGCGGCGGCGCCACTTGGGGGCCGGTGGCGCCGAGGCTGACGGCCGCCGCAAAGCCCGCAGCCCCACGGGCTGTGGGGCCACGCGAGCGGCTGCCAAAGAGCTTTCCAACGAGGCACGGCTTTCCCTCCTGGCTCTTCGGGCGTGGGAGCTGTGGCCAAAGCCGCGGCCCTACCGGAAAATGCTTTGTAGGCTGGCGCGGCCGCGCCAGGTGGGCGCCGGTGGCACCGAGGCTGATGGCCGCCGCAAAGCCCGCAGCCCCACGGGCTGTGGGGCCACGCGAGCAGCTGCCAAAGAGCTTTCCAACGAGGCACGGCTTTCCCTCCTGGCTCTTCGGGAGTGGAAGCTGTGGCCAGAGCCGCGGCCCTACCGGAAAATGCTTCGCAGGCTGGCGCGGCAGCGCCAGGTGGGCGCCTATGGCGCCGAGGCTGACAGCCGCCGCAAAGCCCGCAGCCCCATGGGCTGTGGGTCTATGCGAGCGGCTGCCAAAGAGCTTTCCAACGAGGCACGGCTTTCCCTCCTGGCTCTTCGGGCGTGGGAGCTGTCGCCAGAGCCGCGGCCCTACCGGAAAATTCTTCGCAGGCTGGCACGGCGGCGCTACGTGGGCGCCGGTGGCGCCGAGGCTGACGGCCGCCGCAAAGCCCGCAGCCCCACGGGCTGTGGGGCCACGCGAGCGGCTGCCAAAGAGCTTTCCAACGAGGCACGGCTTTCCCTCCTGGCTCTTCGGGCGTGGGACCTGTTGCCAGAGCCGCGGCCCTACAGGAAAATGCTTCGCAGGCTGGTGCGGCGGCGCCACGTGGGCGTGGGTGGCGCCGAGTCTGACGGCCGCCGCAAAGCCCGCAGCCCCACGGGCTGTGGGGCCACGCGAGCGGCTGCCAAAGAGCTTTCCAACGAGGCACGGCTTTCCCTCCTGGCTCTTCGGGCGTGGGAGCTGTCGCCAGAGCCGCGGCTCTACTGGAAAATGCTTCGCAGGCTGGCGCGGCGGCGCCACCAGGGCGCCGGTGGCGCCGAGGCTGACGGCCGCCGCAAAGCCCGCAGCCCCACGAGCTGTGGGGCCACGCGAGCGGCTGCCAAAGAGCTTTCCAACGAGGCACGGCTTTCCCTCCTGGCTCTTCGGGCGTGGGAGCTGTGGCCAGAGCCGCGGCCCTACCGGAAAAATGCTTCGCCGGCTGGCGCGGCGGCACCACCTCCGGCTGCGGGCTTTCCTGCTGCCTTCAGAATCTCACAGCCACTCTTTCCCACTTGGCACCACGCTAGCCTCTAGCATTTCTATTATTAAGTCAAGACAGTGTACGACTTAACATTATACAGAGCGCTACACATCAATACGTGCTCAAATTAAGCATAGCCAATGGAAAAATTGGCAATACAGTACCATCGTATGTTACCAAGTGTCACATCTCATTGAAGACAATGACAGAGCGATACAACGTCAAGCGTAACACAGTACTGGGCTGTCACGAAACCACCACTAGTGAAGTTCAGAACGGAGTGCAGTCTTACGACAGAATCTCTAAAGCCACCGTTAAGCCAGTGACAGGCGGTACAACGTCACACGTTACAGTATACAGGGCAGTACAACCCCATTCGCAGACAAATAAATTAGAGCAAATTACAAGACTCCCAATACAGTACAGTACAATGCCAGACAGTCTCAGATGTCGATCAAGACAATGCCAGGGCAACGCAGTGCAAGACATAACGTTATACAGGTCAGTACAAGGCAATACGCAGTCAAATGAAGAACAGTGAACTACAATACCCAAACCACACTGGCAAACAATGGCAAACAATCCCACATGTCGGTCGAGACAATGACAATGCGAGACAGAACACCGTGCAGGGCAGCACAAGGCAGTACACAGTCAAATAAAGTATAGCTGACCAGAAAACCCGCACTACGCTGCCGTACGATCTCAAAACGTCTCGGATGGCAGTCAAGGCAATTACAGGGCCATACAAAGCACTACGTCGCAGTACACAAGGCAGTACAAGGCAATACTCAGTCAAATAAATAACAGACAGTCAAAAAATTCACAGTGCAGTGAATTCACATGGGTCAGATGGCAACCAAAAGATGGACAGGGCAATACAAGGCGAGAGGTAACCCAATACGGGGCCGGACAAGGCAAGATGCAGTTGTGGCGGGTGGAGCCATTCACTTCAGTCCTGAGAGAAGTAGAGAAACATTTAGAAACATCAACACAGTGTTTCGACAAAGGCAGCAGTGAACGTAACATCCCTTTACCAGGTTCCGCGGCCACGTCCCCCGGATAATTTATTGCACAGGGGCCAGGGTCAGACGAGCTGTTAGGGAGACCCTCCCGTTGAGCCACAACCCCCTTGCTTTCTAAACTCCTTCTTGACGAGCAGTCTAAGTGCGGCTGGATCCGATTCCTAGCCCTGGACTTGGGCAACGGTTCACCTCTAAAGGATTGTATCCGCGCCATCAACCCTTTATATCACTGAGCTAAGGCTACGAGGTTTAGCGTGGTATTAGTCACTTACCGAGACTCTGTTGCGGCAAGGGATCTCTCAGCCTTGAGGAGCAGAACCTGAAGCAAGCGTCCCCGCTCAAGGGCACATCCTGGTGCTATGACAGACTATGACAGGCAATACAATGCAAGACGGAACTTTACACAGGGCAGTACAAGGCCAATACACAGTCAAATAGGGAATGACCGATCCCAAAATTGATGCACGGTCAAATAGAGTACAACAGCCTAAGAAGCCCTCAATACAGTGCCTGTCAATGCCAGAATACATCAGATGGCTCGCGGCACGGTGAGAGGGCAATACGACGCAAGACTTAGGAAAATACAGGGCAGTACAAAGCAATACATAGTCAAATATAGAACAGCCGATCAAAAACACCCTCAGTTCGGTGCGGTACAACCCCAGAGAGTGTAAAAGGACAGTTAAGACTATCTCATGGCAACACAACGCACAACGTAACACAATACAGGTTGCTACAACGCAATACAGAATAATAAACAACCGATCAAAACGCCACAATACGGTGCAGTACGATCCCACACGGTCTCGGGTGGCAGTCAAGACAACTATAGGGCGACACGATCCAAGATGCAACGTTACACGACAGAGCAGAACGGAAGACGCAGTCAACTAAATACCAACCGATTAGAAGAACCGCAGTACAGTGCGGGAGAAAACAAAAATAAGTGGAGATGCCAGTCAAGACAATGACAGAGCAATACAAGGCAAGAAATAACGCAATACAGGGCAGTACAGTGAAATACACGGTCAAATAAATGACTGATTAAGTATCCCGCAATACCGTGCGATGCTATGCCAAAACGTGTGAGACAGCAGTCGAGGCAGTGACAGAGCTATACAATGGAAGACATAACGCAGGGCTGTACAACACCAAAACGTATCAGGTGGCACTCAGAACAACAACACGGCGATACAACGCAAGCTGCAACACAATACAAGGTGGTAACAAGGCAATACATGGGTCAAACACAGAACAACGAATAAAACCTGCACAATACGGATCGCTGCAATCCCAGAACGTCTAAAGTGACAGTGAAGGGAATGACGGGGCAGTACAATGCAAGATACAACACCAGACAGGGCAACACGCATTCAAATAACGCAAAACCAATTAAAAAACCCACAATACACACCAGTACAATGCCGGAACAGATCAGATGGCAGTCCGGGCAAATAGACGACAATACAATGCCAAACGTGACGCCATACGGGGCCGGACAAGGCAATATGCAGTTGTGGCAGGCCGAGCGGCTAACTTCGCTTCTAAGAGAGAAGCGGTGAAACATTCAGAAACATCAACACAGTGATTCTCCAAAGGCAGCAGCGCACGTGACGGCGCTTTACCAGATTCCATATGGCCACGCACCCCGGATTATTTACTGCCTAGGGGCCAGGGTCAGACGAGCTGTCTGGGAGACCCTCCCCTTGAGTCACGAGGCTCGGAAAGGACCCCCTTGCTTTCTAAACTCCTTCTCCGAGAGGAGTCTAGGTGCGGCTGGATCCAATTCCTAGCCCCGGACTTAGGCAATGGTTCACCTCTAAAGGATTGTATATGCGCCATCGACCCTTTATATCACTGAGCTAAGGCTACAAAATTTTGTATGCTATTAGTCACTTACTGAGAATCTGTTGCGGCAAGGCATCTCAATCTCGAGGAGCAGAACCTTAATCGAGCGTCCCTGCTCAAGGGGAGATCCTGGCACGGAGGCCCCTGCCATGCAGAAGTCAAAAGGCTCTTGGGCTGTCCACTCTTTATGGGGTAAGCCAATTGACTTATAGTCACATCAGCACGGGAACAAAATATCTAGGTCCCCACCGTGTTGCCAACCATCCCCCAACTTCAAGTACCACTCAGAACAACTCCATGGATGATTGGGGCGCCAAAACGAAGGGGCGCCCACACCACCCCAGCAGTCAAATAAGGAACAACCAATGGAACTTTCACAATAAATAAGTACAATCCCAGACAGTCCAAGGTAACAGCCAAGACAATGACAGACCAATACAGTGCAAGACCTAACATCATACAGAGCAGTAAAAGGCAACGCGCAGCCAAGTCAAGAACAGTTAAAATACCCATAATCCAGTGCAGCACTATGACACTGTCCCAAAACACAGTCAAAACAACGACAGAGTAATGCAACGCGAGCCGTAACACAACACAGGGCAGCACAAAGCAATACACAGTCACACAAAGAACAGCCAATTACAAAACCCACAACAGAACACCCTACAATCTCAGGAAGTCTCAGAGCGCAGTCACGGCAAATACAGGGCAATACGGTGCAAGATAACACAATACAGGCCACTGCCAGCCAATACTCAGTCAAATAAATAACAGACAGTCAAAAAATTCACAATGCAGCGCACTACTATGACACCATGGGTCAGGTGGCAATCATGACAACGACAGGGCAATACAAGGCAAGACGTAACCCAACACGGGGCCGGACAAGGCAACATGCAGTTGTGGCAGGTGGAGCCATTCACTTCACTCCCAAGAGAAAAGTAGAGAAACATTCAGAAACATCAACACAGTGATTCTCCAAAGGCAGCAGTGCGCATGACGGCGCTTTATCAGGTTCCGTGGCCACGTACCCTGGATTAGTTCCTGCCTAGGGGCCAGGGTCAGACGAGCTGTCAGGGAGACCCTCCCATTGAGTCACAAGGCTCGGAAAGGACCCCCTTGCTTTCTAAACTCCTTCTCAGAGAGGAGTCTAGGTGCGGCTGGATCCAATTCCTAGCTCGGAGAGGACCCCCTTGCTTTCTAAACTCCTTCTCCGAGAGGAGTCTAGGTGCGGCTGGATCCCATCCTCACCCCGGACTTGAGCAACGGTTCACCTCTAAAGGATTTTGTCTGTGCCGTCAACCTTTTACGTGGCTCATAAAAAACAGCTGATGAAGGAAGTGACAATATGGTGGCCTACAACAGCAGAATAGATCAGATGACAATCAAGAAACAACAGAGCAATACAATGGAAGACGTAACACTACACGGGGCCGGACAAGGCAATACACAGCCACATCAGAACCCATGAGAGACACCACACTACAGTCCAGACCTAGGACAGATTCTCTAACGTGACCGTCAAGACGACGGGGCAATACAACGCAAGACGTAACACAGGCCATATGCAGTTGTGGCGGGCGCAGTGATAAAATTCACTCCTAAGAGAGAGGTAGAGAAACATTAACAAACATAACAGTGATTCACTAAAGGTAGCAGCGCACGTGATGGCACTTTACCAGATTGCACGGCCACGCACCCCAGGTCATTTACTGCCTCGGGGCCAGGGTCTGACACGCTGTCTGGGAGACCCTCCCCTTGAGTCACGAGGCTTGGAAAGGACCCCCTTGCTTTCTAAACTCCTTCTCCGAGAGGAGTCTAGGTGCGGCTGGATCCCATCCTCGCCCCGGACTTGGGCAACGGTTCACCTCTAAAGGATCATATCTGCGTGATCAAACCCTTTGTATCGCTCAGCTAAGATGGCAAAGTCTGGCATGCTGTTAGTCACTGACCCAGAATCTGTTGCGGCAAGGCTTCTCTCAACCTAGAGGAGCAGAACCTTAAGTGAGTGTCCCCGGGAAATGCTGGTGAACAGGCCGCTGCCTTGCAAGAAAGCTCCAAGGGCTCTTGGTCTGTCCGCTAGGTCTATAGCAAGCTAACTGACTCACAGTGTCTTGACTCTGGTGCCAGCCATCCCACAAAGTTCAAGTGCCACTCGTAGCGACTCCTGCTGGTCGTTATAGCTCGAGCAGCAGCCTGGGGGAAAAAGGGGGGTGACATCGCAACAGCGGTCAAATACAGAACAACCGGTTAAAAATTGCACAATACAGTGCCAGAGACTCTAAAATAACTGGCAAGACAACGACAGGGCAACACCATGCAAGATCTAACCTTACACAGGGCAGTACAAGGCAACATACAATCAAATGCAGAGCAGACAATGGAAGATTTGACGGTACAGTGCCATACAACGGTAGAATATATCAGATGTTGGTCACCACAATGACAGAGCAATACAAGGCAAGACGTAACGCGATACGGGGCCCTACCAGGCGACACAGTCAAGGAAACAACAACCCATGAAAGAATTCACAATACAGCGCGGTCCTAGGACGGAACGTGTAAAATGACCGCCGAGACAGTGACAGGGCAATACAATGCAAGACACAACACCATACCAGGTGGTAACAAGGCAACATGCAGCCAAACGAAGAACAACCGATTAAGAAACCCAGCATACGTTCAGCTGTAATACCAGAAAAGATCAGAAGGCAGTCAAGACAACGACAGCACACTATAACATGAGAAGTAACACAATACACAGCAGTACAAGGCATTACACAGTCAAATAAAGAAGAACCCATTAAAAACCACACAATACAGTGCGGTGCGATGCCAGAGTAGATCAGAAGGCAGTCGAGACTACGACGGGGCAATATAATGCGAGATGTTACACAATACAGGCCGGTACAAGGCATTAGAAAGCCAGATGAAGAACAGCTGATTAAAAAACCCGCAATACAGCGTGGTACGAGGCCCGAACAGATCAGAAGGCAGTCAAGGCTACGACGGGGCAATATAACGTGAGACGTAACGCAATAGAGGGCGGTACAAGGCATTGCACAGTCAAAGAACAACCGATTAAAAAAAAAAAAACTACGCCACACGGTGTGGTACGATGCCAGAATAGATCACAGAGCAGGCAAGAGCGTGACGGGGCAACACGATGCGAAACCGATACTGAGTGAGGCGGAGCAATACTATTGAAAATATACAAGAACATAGTACGGAACCAAGTTCTTAAGCGTACGACGCAAGACCATCTCAAATGGCAGTCAAGGAAGTTCCTGAGCAACGTAATCCCGATTTGCACAAAATGGTGCCATCAGGCACCATCGCGTCCGTCAACACTAAGTTGTACTGCAATATCCCCCGCATCACACGCGCCGTACCCTTCTGCTCACCTGCTCCGCATGGATTCCGGATTCGGACTTCGTGGCACACTCTGGTTCTGGCACCTAAAACACCGAAGACACACAATATTACTGTTGAGCTTACGGGAAACCACCACCCCCATGCGCTACCTCTCTGCTACCCAGCTCACCTCCAACGCTCGTCCGGCTCCGGATGCCTGCGGCGCCTGCAAAACCAAAGACAAACACTCGCCTGAGCTCCCCAACGTGTCCACAACCGCCTCACTCGCTGGGACTACTCAGTGGGCGTGCAGCATCGCCCCTCTGACCCTGCATGTCACACCAACCGAAGAAACACACGCCGAGATACCGCCCAAAACCCTACCAAATTCCCCATCTCCCACTCCCTCACCTTGCCCGCCCGTCCTCCCCCGAGGCGTGCAACCTGAAGGCTCACAAACCACCCATAAAACCCAACCGACATGGGTTGCTTTCCAACTTCAAAGTTGCTCCCTCTGAGGCAGATGTGATAAGGTCAGCAGCGGCGGGTGGGCTGAAGTGACTGACTCATCCCCATCCCCACATCCCACGTCATTCATTGCTTCAAAACTTCAAATTGGAAAGAACAAACACATACAGTACTCAGAGCCACATCTTCTCTCTAACACCACGTGCTGACCCACCTTCTGACGTCGCTCTCCTCCTCTACGCTGCCCCGACAAGCTTGTCCCGCTGCATCTGCAAGAACGACATCAGAGAAATCACCCTGAGGCAGAGCAATAGAGTCGTAACAACAAAAAGTCTTGCACCTTTTCACAAATACCATCTAAGGTCCAGATACAACCGTACACAAAGAAAGTTACAAAAAAAAATCCGCACCAAAACCAGTCGTACCCTCTTCCACATGAACTCTTCTTCACTGCTGCTGTATTGCCTTCCCAACATGCCTCTGCTCTTCCCAAACAAAACAGAAGAGGTGTCTACACAGCCTCCCGATGGCTACCCTGAGATGACTCTAACACCTTTGCCCTGATCTACTGGGATTCATGTACTGCATATAGACTCTCCACAGGATTCCGCCCACCCTGGACACTACGTGCCCAGGCAGGGCAGCCCCGAGCCAAACACTCACGGTTACGGACAGACACTACACGGAACGCTACGAACGACACGCCTCAAAGATGAGAGAAAACTCTCAGCAAGAAAGATGACACGGGGACCAAAGTCACCGTCGTGCAAGAAAATCTGTGGGATCGTGATGATGTCAACGTGAAGACGCTCTACGGAACCCCCTGAAGCAAACTGTAGAACGTGATGGTACGTAATAAGAATGGACTGTTGAGCCCGCTAAGAAGGACATGCAGGAAGTCTGGCTTCAAGACCTAAGAACGTAACGACGCAGGGAAGAACTCCCAGACGTGGAAGCGGGCCGTCCAGAAACTTCCGAGAGGCAAGATTGATGCACGCTTTAAGATGCTAACGCAAGAAGAGCATCAGATGAATGATGCTACGCCCACAGGCCCAAGCATTCGAGACCCTAAGGATGACGCCCAGGGCCCCACGTCGTGCTCCTGGAGCTCAAAGATGACCTCGAGACCCAAGAAGGGGCGAAGATACACAACACAGACCACATGAACGACATGACAACACGCAGAGGATGGAACTGCCCTGCCCGGGACACGCTAGCGTCACACTGAACAGTAAGCAACATCCTTTACCTTCCTAAATACGACTGTGCCCCGGGACAGCCCTCACCACTACGCTAACGTCAAAGACCCCATTTTGCAATTGTCCACCTCGGCCCCTCTCCGGCGCCTGACTGTCAACTTAGCTTTTGGAGGGCCAGGGATCTGAATCCTTCTTCGATGCGGTCCGCAAAAACCAGCCATCCGATACATTTCCGCAGTCACCAGGTTCCTCCTCTTCCTCTGCAAAAGGAAAATAAAACATAATCCCAGAGGCCGCCACAGCACCAGCAATAAGCATCCTGAGAGGAGACGCCAACCTCTTCCACGACACCCTCAGCCTCCCGAAGGCCGTGGCGTTCTGCTCGCCCGCTCCGCGCCGATTCCGGAGTCCGAGGCTGCGGTGATAGTTATTCACAGCACCTAAGAGACCAAGAAACACAACATTACCACTGCGCTTCTGCCAAACCGCCACACCATCGACTCCCATCTTCTGTCTTCATTCACATGAAAAAAAAAGTACCCAATTGTATTCATAGAGGCGCCAGTCACATCTTCCCTCTAATGCCACATGCCGAGCCACCTCCGTACAGCGCTCCTCTCGGCTCCCCTACGTCACCCTGCACATCTCATCTCTCGGCATCTAAAAAGAGAAAAAAAAAAATCCAACATTACCCCGATGCAGAGCGATAGCTTAATTCCAAAGGTCTTGTTTCTACTTCGGAACACTGTTCAATTAGATCCAACTACAGCCTGCCATCAAAAAAAAAAAAAAAAAAAAAAACCACAGAAAAAGCCCACAAACATTACACCCCACACAAAGCAGCCTGAACATCTTTGAGATACTGCGTCCTTCACTGGCTGGGAACAGCCTCTCCGACTTGGCTCTGCTTATGCCAACACCCACTAATGAAACACCCACGCACCCAACCTACTGAGAGCAAATTAATTCCAGATGACTACCCAACCTTTGCCTCGGTCTCCACAGATCCACATCTTAACTGTAGACTCTCGTCACTATTCTGCCTGCCCTGGACTCTACACACCCGGGCAGGGGGGCTCCGAGCCAGACACACACACAAGCACAGACCAACACTACACAAAACGCTAAAAACAACGCACCTCAAGGATGAGAGAAAACTCTCAGCAAGAAGGATGACACCCGGACGGAAGTCACCGTCGGGAAGAAGACCTGGAGACCGTGGTGGTGATGTGAAGAGGCTCTATGGAAGCCCCTGAAACAGAGTGTAGGACATCATCATCTGTGATAAGAAGGGACTGTCAAGACTGATAAGATGTATGCGGGGGAAGCCTGGCTTCAAGACCTAAGAACGTAATGACATAGGGAAGAAGTCCCAGTTGTAGACGCGGGCCATCCGGAAACTTCCAAGACGCAAGACCGATGCGAGCTTTAAGCTTCTAACGCAAGACGACCAGCAGCCGAATGGTGCTATGCCCATGGGTGCAGGTGTTCGAGACCCTAGGGATGGCGCCTGAGGCGCCATGCCGTGCTCCTGGAGCTTAAAGACGACCTCGAGACCCGAGAAAGGTCTAAGACACAGAACACGGACCACATGAAAGACAACAACACACACAGGCTGGAACCACCCTGCCCGGGAATGCCGAACAGTAAGCCGCGTCCCTTACGTGCCTAAAGGAGACTGCCCTCCAGGACAAACCTCTCCCCTACGCCAACTTCAAAGACACCTTTTTGCAATTCTCAACCTCGTCCCCTCTCGAGCGCCAGTCTCTCAACTTAGCTTTTGGAGGGCCAGGGGTCCGAATCCATCCTTGAGGCAGTCCACAGAAAACAGCCATCCAGTACGTTCCTGTGGTCACCAGCTTCCTCCTCTTCCTCTGCAAAAGGAAAAGAAAAAAAAAAGTTATCCCAAAAGCAGCCACAGCACCAGCAATAAGCATCCTGAGAGGAGATGCCAACCTCTTCCACAACACCCTCAGCCTCATGAACACCCAGGCATTCTGCTTGCCCACTCAGCGCCAATTCCAGAGTCTGACGCTGCGGCAACAGTTATTCACGGCACCTAAGATACCAAGAAACACAGCATTACCACTGCGCTACTGCCAAACCACCAGTCCCGTGCTCCTCCTCGATACTATCTGGCTCGCCTCAAATGCGAGAGCCTAGAGCACACCAGGCTCCGACGACACCCGAACCCATCTGCAAACCCTATCCAAGAAGGACTCATGAACCCGGCTCCCTTTTCTAGCCCTCCCCCAGTGCCAAAACTTTAGAAACCCCTTCTCTTCTCCCTGAGCTGCCAGGGAAGGAGCCCCACTTCTTCCCCATAGATCCCACCCTTTATTTGCCAGCCCGAACACCCGGCGTTGGACGCGTCTCGAGAGCCACTCTTCCCAGCCTCTCCCTGCGTCCCACCACCACCTCCCATCTTCTGTCTTCCCACAGACTCCGGGCTCTGCTGCAGACCCACAGAGTCAGTGAAGCCCTGATCTGACCTATACCAGGGGCCTGCCACAAGCCGCAAAGGCTCCAGGGACACGGCAAAACCCTGAGCACGGTGCGGGAGGGTGACAAGGCACCCCACATCCTGAAATACGTTACGCTTTATGGCCCTGCTGCTTTCCTGAGAAATGTGGAAACTCCATCTACAGCTGCAGACAAGGTGCTCACCCAGTCCCTGCAAAGTAATCTCATCATCTGCCCGATTGAGACAAATTCTATTGGCATCTTACCTGGGATACAGCAAAGCTAGTGGGAAAAAAAAAAAAAAAAACACAAACAAGAAAGTTCCGTCTTCAATACAGTCAGGGATTCCAGGAAAATGCACCATGCCTGGAAGAGAGAAAACCATACCCTTAAACTATCTCACCGCCCCCTAAGACTCATTACCACGCGACTCACCTGAAAAACCACAAGGAAGAGAACCGGCACACGAGGCCGCTCTCTACTATACACGCTGCCAAACCTCACCTGGTCCTGAAGGTCTTGCCACCTCCAGCTTCTTACCTGCTATTCTCTAAATGGGATAACATCTCCACCCAAGGAGTTGAGCTGCCTCCAAAGCTGCAATCGACTGAAGGACAGGCAGAGCTCTGACCCTGCAGAAGCCCAGCAGCAGAATGAGCTGCCCCAGCAGAGGCTGTGGGTTATATACCCCGGGCCCCGCCCACCCCCGTTCCCACCAGCACCTGGGAAAGGGCCTGGCTGACCTCCACAAGGCATAGAGCCTGCCAGAGGAAAAGCTGCTCCTTTCCTCACAGGCCTGAGAAGTACAGCATGCAAAACACCAAAACGGAGAAAGCGACCCTTAGAGGAACGGACAATATGTGCTCTTTTATTACACCTACATCAACTGTGTCAGCAACAGGGCCCGGTAGGTAAGTAAACTTAATTAAACTTTTGCAGGGCGTAGACATAAAGAGAAAGACATCATCCTAACCTAAATAGGCCAGAAGATCATGAAGCACAATAACAATATTTTTATCAAGACTCAATGTGCTTTAGTTTCCTTGTAAAAGAAACCCCACAACGAGTCATACAGCATTTCTAGCAAGACGACGCATATTATCCGACTTCTGCCAGAACTGTGTTCTGGATCGGACGGACAGACAGAGTGCAAGCAGAGGCTTGTGCGCCGCCCGTAATGCAGTGGCTGAGAAAGAACCAAGGCTTGGGGCCGCCGCTCTCCTCGGCCGAGTCTGCTCCGGTGCCCTGTCTGTCATCATTGCTGTTGGGCCTTAGGCCATGCAGTAAAACAAGTGACACGTGCTCCCTTTTAACTTCTCTCCTGAGGCAGAAAAGAACAAGAGAGAGAGACTTAGGGACTGAAAGATAAACTGAACTGTAATGAAATCTTAACAGCAAAATAATACTGAGAAAAGACAACAGTAACAAGAAAACAATTAAATATATACAGGACATACACAACCCGATACAGAGCTCCCAGGATGACCGCTGCTTCACTGGCAAAGTCCGGAACCAGACTCCGTGACAGACTGGAACCAGACTCCGTGACAGACTGGAACCAGACTCCGTGACAGACTGGAACCAGACTCCGGACCTGGTTGCATAAATGCACGGATCGAGGTCAAAGGACAATGAACAGACAGAGGAGTCTTCAGAGGCCAGACAACAGGTACCGACCCCTTTGATCCCTCCGCTTTTATACTGAGCGTGATGAGGATGGGATGGAATACCCCATCAGTCAGATTCGGGTCACCGGTCCCGTCTACTCTTCACTATGGGTGCAACTCCTCTACGCTTTTCTGCTTCCAACCCTCCAACAGGGCAGATATATAAAAGTTAGCTGGGCTGTGCTGTTGTAGGAATAAGTATAAGCAAGAGCCTCTCTGCATGGCATCCCTTCGCATTCAGTGTAAATATAAGTTCTTGGTGCTCTGAAGGCAGATACTACCTGAAAAATACGTCATTATTTTCAGAGAGTTCACTTCATTGGAAGAGACTTACCTGAAAAGTAAAGTGACTGCAAACAACACCAGTTCTGTTGTACCTCAGACCAGCACTTCCACACATGGCTACGTAACCTCACATTCACATGAAAAAAAGAAGAAGTGGCCAAATGTATTCATGGAGCCGCCGGTCACATCTTCCCTTTAAGACCTCGGGCTCAGCCACCTTTGTCCTGCGCCCCCATCAGCTCCCCTCTGTATCCCTGGCCACCTCATCTCTCTGCATCTGAAAAAAAAGCAACACAACATCAAACATTACCCTAATGCAGAGCAGTAGCTTAATTCCAAAGGTCTTGTTTCTACTTAGGAACCCTGTTCACATAAGTCCAACTACAGCCTGTCATCCAAAGAAGAGACGCCTGCAAACATTACACCCCACACAATGCAGGTTTACCATCTTTGAGATAGTCCCCTTCACTAGCCATGAACACCCTCTCCAACTTGTCTCCGCTTATGCCAGCGCCCACTAATGAAACACCCGTCCACACAGCCTCTCGAAAGCTAATCAATTCGAGACGACTGAGCAACCTTTGCCTGGGTCTAGACAGATCCTCATATTCACTACAGACTGCCGTCTGAAAGTCCAAGACACAGAAGACAGAGCACACAAACTACACAACCGAAGACACAGGCCAGAACTGCCCTGCCCAGCACACACTAGCTTTGTGCTGAAAAGTAACCCACTCCCTTTACCTACTCAGAGGAGACTGCTCCCGCATAGCCCTCTGCTCTAGCCTGACTTTAAAACTCCTCCCTGAAACTGTCAACCTTGGCCCCCCTCCAGCACCTGTCCCTCTACTTCGTTTTCAGAGGGCCAGTGGTCTGAATTCATCCTTGACAAAAAAAAACACAACAGACAGCTAACTGATGTGTTCCTGCAGTCACCATGTTCCTCTTCATCAGCAAAACAAAAAGAAATCACAGCTCCAGCAGTGACCACCATGACAGTAGATGCCAACCTCTTCCACAACACCCTCATCCTCAGAGGTGCCATGGCAATCCACTCACCTGCTTCACGTCGATTCCAGTCAGAGGCTGCAGCAACAATTATTTATGGCACCTAAGATACCAACAGACACAAAATTACCATTGCATTTCTGCAAAATCATCAGTCCCGTGCTCCTCCTCCACACTGTCCAGCTCACCTCAAATGCAAGAGACTAGAACAGACCAGACCCTGTCGACACCCAAATCCAAAACCGATATGACAGAGACTGATGAACCCACCTCCTTTTCCTAGCCAGCCCCCAGCGCCAAAACTTTCGAAACCCCTTCTCTTCTCCTCAACCGTCAGGGAAGGAGCCTCACTTCTTCCTGACAGCTCCCATCCTGTATTTGCAACCCTGAACCCCCTACGCCGGCTGCTTCTCAGGAGCAGCTCTTCTGAGCTGTGCCCTGCGTTTGGCAGGCACCTCCTATCTTCTGTCTTCCCACAGACTCTGGGCTCTGCATCAGACCCACAAAACAAATAATGTCCTGACACAATCTATGAGGGGCCTGCTGCCCGCTGCAAAAACTCTAGGGACACCGTGGCACTCTATGGGCAACGGGGAAAGGTGATGAGCCATGCCATACCCTGAACGACGCTATGCCTTACATCCCTGCTGCTTTCTTGAGAAATGCTAGTGCCATATATGCAGATGCATACAAAACGCTCACCCTAACCCCCATAAGATAATCTCATCATCAACCCAATTAAGAGAAACAATATCAGCAATTTACACAGCATACTGCAAAACTGGTGAAAAACCCACAGTTCTATCTTCAATAAAGTCAGAAATTCTAGGAAAATGCAGTGCTCCTAGAACAAAGAAAAGCATACTATTAAACCATCTGGGCACCCCCTAAACACTCATCACAAAGTTATGACCCGAAAAAAAAAGGAGCATAGCAGTCAACTTTCTACCATACAGGCAGCTGGATGTTTACTGCTCCCGAAGGTCTCAGCTCAGCCTTCTCACCTCTGCCTCCCTAAATGCCGAAACACGCCTGCCCAAACAGCTGAGCCTGTCCCAAAGCTGCAGCAAAGCGAGGGACCAGCAGAGCACCCACCCCACGGGGCCCAGCAGCAGAACGAGCTCCTGAGCCCGGGCTGGGGCTCATGTACCCCGGGCCCCGCCCACCGCCCTCAGGCCCCGCCCACCGCCCTTCCCACAATCCCCTGGGAAAGGGGCAGGGCCAACCCCCAGAAGACGTGAAGGCGGGCGGCAGCGGGAGCAGCAGCTTCGCTTCTCCTGCCTTAAGTTCCCAGCAGGCAAAGCACCTCCCCTTTTTATTTCCATTTGGGACTAACCTGTGGTGATTCTCTTACCGCTTTTGTGTGATTTCTGTCCAGTTGTTGCTGTGGAGAAGAGAGCTCTGCAGGGGTTGCATTATTTTTGCGATCTTCAGATATTTTTGTGGTTAACTGATAATCGTGTTTTATCGTTTTGGAAGAGTGTTGGAAGCATATGATTTCCAGAAGACTTATGAGCACTTCCGGGGTCGTGGAGGACTAAAGTGCCATAGAGACGCACATCGGAGGACTGAGGGGGCACTTCCGGGGTCGTGGAGGACCGAAGTGCCATGGAGACGAGCGTCGGAGGACTGAGGGGGCACTTCCGGGGTCCTGGAGGACCGCGGGGTCACGTAGATGGAAACCCGGAAAACTGCCGGGCACTGACGGGGCCGCGGTAACGCGTAAGAGCCGATGCGGAGGGGCCGATGGCCGCTCTGGAGGCCGGGTGGGCGGCACCGATGCCGCTCCAGGTGGCGCGGAGCTCGCCAGAGTCCCAGCGGTCCTGGTTCGCCCTCCGGCCGCTGCTCTCTTGAGACTGCGGCCGGACGGGCCTCCGCGAAGCCGCGCCTGCGCACGAGCTGCGGAACCCACGCGGCGCCGGCGGCGGGGGCCGAGGGGGGCCGGGAGGCGCGGGCACTGCGCATGCGCCGCCCCCCACCTGCAGGACGCGCCTTCAGCCGCCAGGCGGCAGCACCCGCCCCGGTATTGACACACATCTGTACGTTTAGGGAATTTACGTTGCCCGTTTCCTACGTTAACGCTTTTGATACCGAATATCTATTTAGGCTGTCTGCCTACACACCTAGTTTGACACTAATATCTTTTTATAAACGCATCTAAGTATTTTTATATTCTAGGATCTTTCATATAACACAGAATCACAGAATCCTTAGAGACAGAGGTTTTTATTTTGAACTTTTACATACATAATTTATATATATGTATATTTCTCATTCCATATTTCAACGCCTCCTGCCCATAGTTACAGGTTTTCACATTTTTTAATGCATCCCAAGAATTTTCAGACATTCTGGGGCCGCGACCCACTTCTTTTGGGGGGGCAACTCCACGTAACCCCCCCCCCATCTCCCATTCACCTGCTCCTCTGCTGCATCATCGCTGCCCCAGTGACATCGGGGTGCCCCAAATGACACCATCACCCCCCAAGACACACACACACAGACACCCTTCTATTCACCCCAAAAAAAG
Source organism: Chroicocephalus ridibundus (assembly GCF_963924245.1). Taxonomy (NCBI): domain Eukaryota; kingdom Metazoa; phylum Chordata; class Aves; order Charadriiformes; family Laridae; genus Chroicocephalus; species Chroicocephalus ridibundus. The sequence continues at coordinate 48,246 of NW_026961617.1, forward strand.
GCTTAAAACGCCCAGACCCAGGGCTGGCCCCTTCTCCTCAGGGGGGCTCCGCCACCGGCTGCAAACCTGGGCTGGGGCATCTCTCGAGCAGCACGAGACGCCTACGACGAGGCACCTGGAAAACAAAAATCCCCAATTATAGCTCAGCATCCCAAAAAAACAGCACAGAAGAGAGCAGAGGAATTCCGTCAGACGGAAGGACGGGACAGGAGCTGGGGAAACAGCTCAGCTCGAAATACAGCACAGCCTTCAAAAGCCAGCGCCATCTGAACTCTTAAAAGTCAGGATTAAGACTAATCAGTGCCATTTTGAACACGTTCTTAGCATAAGGGCGAACCCTCCGGCTGGTGCTGGGAAACACCTGGCCCTTTCCCTTTCACTGAGAAGGTGTGCATGAAGTTTACATCCACCCAGTGAAAATACTTACCCTGTGAAAGTACTTGGCTTTCCTTCGGCGCTAATTTAACTTGCACAGCTGTGAACGGATACTATTAAACTATCCGTCTCCAAAATACACAGCTATGATTTGACCACGGGGGGTTTTTTTGTGTGCTACACGAGGAGGAGGAGGGACATCGGGGCAGCGGCGCTGCCCGAGAGAGACACTACTGGCTGCCGGGAAAAGGCGGCACTGAAAGCCAGACAGAAGTAAAGTACTTCAGAGCACTCTGCCAAAAAAACGGGGGGAAAACCGCGTAACATTCAGTTGTCTCTCCTTTTAAACATTTCGAACAAATACCTAACTGCCCAGGTACACCTCATAAATTGTACACTACAGCCGTTTAGGCGGCTGCAGTTTAAACTACGCAAGTCAGTTTGTCGATTATACAACTCTCACTTTTTTTTTTTTAGCTTCATTTAACATAGAAAAATCAGTGAGAGAAAAAACTCCTCCAAATGGTTTTACTTTGGGGGCGGGGAATCAAATCGCCGGCGCCGCGATCCGTAGGGCTACCAAAAAGGACCGGCAGATTCGCGAATGCTTTTGGCTGTGCTGAAGGCGCAGAGGAACGCGTTTTTATGGTATCTCGACTGTTCCAACCGAGAACCCAAAGGCCGGCGATGCCAGCAACTGGGGGGAGACGCGCGGCACTTGGGCCTGCGGAAGGAAATGAACTTCCTCCCGAGGTTACAGAAAAAGGACATTGTTGAAGCCGTAACTCACCAAAACCACAACCAAAACCACAGGATTCGCCGTCACGAGTTAAACGCTGCTGATGCTTCACGGCAAAGCCTGGAGAACGCAGAGAGGCGATGCCCGTTTGTCCCGTTTTGTCCATGTCTCCTCTTTGACCTCAATCGCCTTTAGGACAGATGCCAGTATCTCAGTGAGGTTTTCGAGTACCGCTGTGAAATATTTTAAAGACTTATTGACTGAGAAAGCATAAAGTTTTTATTGTGAAAGCACAGCCTGCTTCTTCTGGACGTGTGAACTCTTACAAACAGTTCCTTCCCTCTTCTAGTACAGAATTATTTTCACAGTATCGTTTGACAGTGAGCACCCAGAAAGAGAAGAATATGCTTTCAGGAAGAGAAAAATAAATGGAGGGAAGTAAGCTTTGCAGAGGCGTAACGTGCTCCAGGACAGACTTTATTTTGTTTTTAGGATTGTGAGGGACGGACTGTAAATTCCCTGCCGAGGGGCAGGAGCCCCTCCAAGCCTTCAGTGGAACGCCTCAAACACTCGCAAGGAAATAAATAACGCAGGCCTGGCCCTCAAACAGCTGATGAGGCTCACACTTCTGGCGGCTGAAAGTGTGGGAGAACTGTCTTGTGAAGACAGGTCGGTTCTGCCACTCGTGCCGTGAGCTCGCTCGTTCTCAGTTCTCGAGGCCGTTGTGTCCCATGAGTGACCTTTGCTTCATTATCCGCGAAACGCGCGTGAAAGCGCACGCCCTGCATGTGCTAATGAAGATTACAGAGATCACGCTAAACATGTGTGACCATGGCACTCGTCTCTCCACCCAAATCATGGCACACGTCACCGGGGAGAAGGGAGAAACCTGAGCTGAGCCCGTCCTCAGCAAGGAGGCCGGACCGTGCTGATTCGGCAAACGTAAAAGGGGAAAATAAGTGCCCCGAGGGAACAAAAAAGAAACAAAAGAAATAGATAGTGCCTGGGAAGATTCTTCCCAAGAAAGAAGAAGATTATGCCTGGGAAGAATCCCTGAAAAAGACGCTGGAACCAGGACCCGCGATCTCTTTATCTCTGTCTTTTTCTCTGTCTTTTCCTCTCTCTGTCCCTCAGTTTCTCTTTTCTCTTGGAATTGTTAAGTAACAGTTAGAGCTGTGAAGTGATGACCTTAAGTACCACCTTAAGCACCGCTTGCCGTAAGTTGTCCTACACCTGGTGTTAACTAACACAATGTACACCCCAACACCTGCCATAATTTTTTATATACCTAACCAATTATCGTGGGCTTGTTAAGATCTATACTAACCATTTTGGTAAGCTAATAAATGTTTCTATATGGACCTTGAGATTTATCTCACCTTAGTCCATGCCGCTGAGAATTTACAAATCTGAAGTCACTTACCCTCCCCTCTTTCCTGACAGCGGGAAGCGACAAGGATTTTGTTAAAATATTTCACAGAAAAACTATAGGAGGAGTGCTGGCACATCCTTCCCGTTAACTTCAGAGTCCACACTACAAGTACCTCGGGAAAAAAGCAGACGCGCATCGCAGACGCACCTCGTACTCGCAGAGCACTCCGGATTCTTTCCGTCTGTCCTGTACCATCACGGCAGAAGGAAGGGCGACCACGGAGAAACGCTGGCAGCTGGCATTCTGCCAAGACAGGAAAAAAACTTCTGGCATAAAGCTAGGTGGCAATCTAAAGCGTCCTTCTTTCGTGAAGGTCTGTGAAGACTGCAGCCAACGGAGGCTCCTGACGAGTGGGACACGGCCCCAAAGCCTGGGACTCACCGCAGCTCCTGCTTTCAGCGCTGCCCACAGAATTTTCCAGTTCAGGTGCCTCTCTCTTTCTCTGTCCCTTCCTCTTCTGCAGCGCTGGTCACTTGACCATCCTCCACCTAAGAGAACACAGCGGTGTCTTACAGCTCTTGCGATATGAAGCTTCCCAGATGTGCAGCCTTGCACGCACACAACCCTTCCCCATGGCCATACCGTGATTTTGGATACGCGTACGGACCCTGCGGTACATATCAGCAATCTGGTCTGCTGAGGACAACTCAGAGGGGACCCTTCCTCACCCAGAAATGCTTGGCTGTCTCTTCCCTGCCGCAGGAAGCACCTTCTGGCTCAATCACCTTGATGTTGTTCTCTGGCTGTTTCACGTTTTTCAAGCATCTTAAGCTTCACCCACAGCAGCTCCTGTTCAAAGCCAGTAAACGTCCACCAGTCCCAGGTCGCCCACACCAGGAGGGAGAACGGGGCTGAACGGAGACAGCCCAGGCAAGTCTGTGGCAAAGGCAGCCCACGACAACCCCGGGGAGGAGCGGACAACCGCGGCCTCCGGGAGAGAAAGAGAAGGGGCAGCAGTTCCCCGACCACTGGCCCCAGCGGGAGCCCGCCCTGCAGCAGGAGCTCCTGGAGACGCTGCTTTCCCCACCCGGATGCTCCTGGCACCTGCATCGAGAGGCGACCAAGCGCAGCCAGGGGCGGCCGCCGCTGTCGGGAACAGGCCGGGGGGAGGACATCTGCCGGCAGTGCCTCGGCTGGGGAGGAGGGCCGGGGCCCGTCTCCTCGCAAAGGAACAGGGAGCGGGGGGGCTGCGGGCCCGGGAGCGGGGGGACGCCGGCCCGGGAGCAGGGGGGGGCCAGCCCGGGAGCCCGGGGACGCGGGGAGAGAACCGTCCCGATGGGGGGGGACGCGAGGGGGGGAGGAAGGGGGGGTCCGAGCCGGAGGACGCTGGGGGGGGGGCCGGGGCCGGGGCCAGCCTGGGAGCCCGGGGACGGGACGCGGGGGGGGAACCGTCCCTAGACCGGGGGGGTCCGAGCCGGACGACGCGGGGGGGCGGGGCCGGGGCCGGCCTGGGAGCCCGGGGACGCGGAGGGGGGAACACGGGGTGGGGGGGAACCGTCCTGGAAGCAGGGGGGGGTCCGTCCCGGGAGCGGGGGCCACCTACCATCCTCCCGCCCAACGGAAACGCGGCCGGCAGACGCCGCTCCCCACGTGACCGCACGGAAGTAACGTACCGGAAAATGATTCGCAGGCTGGCGCGGCGGCGCCACGAGGGCGCCGGTGGCGCCGAAACTGACGGCCGCCACAAAGCCCGCAGCCCCACGAGCTGTGGGGCCACGCGAGCGGCTGCCAAAGAGCTTTCCAACGAGGCACGGCTTTCCCTCCTGGCTCTTCGGGCGTGGGAGCTGTCGCCAGAGCCGCGGCCCTACCGGAAAATGCTTCGCAGGCTGGCGCAGAGGCGCCACGAGGGCGCCGGTGGCGCCGAAACTGACGGCCGCCACAAAGCCCGCAGCCCCACGAGCTTTGGGGCCACGCGAGCGGCTGCCAAAGAGCTTTCCAACGAGGCATGGCTTTCCCTCCTGGCTCTTCGGGCGTGGGAGCTGTGGCCAGAACGGCGGCCCCACTGGAAAATGCTTCGCAGGCTGGCGCGGCGGCGCCAGGTGGGCGCCGGTGGCGCCGAAGCTGACAGCCGCCGCAAAGCCCGCAGCCCCACGGGCTGTGGGGCCACGCGACCGGCTGCCAAAGAGCTTTCCAACGAGGCACGGCTTTCCCTCCTGGCTCTTCGGGCGTGGGAGCTGTGGCCAGAGCCGCGGCCCTACCGGAAATTGCTTCACAGGCTGGCGCGGCCGCACCAGGTGGGCGCCGGTGGCGCCGAGGCTGACGGCCGCCGCAAAGCCCGCAGCCCCACGGGCTGTGGGGCCACGCGAGTGGCTACCAAAGAACTTTCCAACGAGGCACGGCTTTCCCTCCTGGCTCTTCGGGCATGGGAGCTGTGGCCAGAGCCGCGGCCCTACCGGAAAATGCTTCGCAGGCTGCCGCAGCGGCGCCACGTGTGCGCCAAAGCCCCGAGGCTGACGGCCGCCGCAAAGCCCGCAGCCCCACGGGCTGTGGGGCCATGCGAGCGGCTGCCAAAGAGCTTTCCAACCATGCACGGGTTTCCCTCCTGGCTCTTCGGGTGTGGGAGCTGTGGCCAGAGCCGCGGCCCTACCGGAAAATGCTTCGGGGGCTGGCGCGGCGGCACAACGTGCGGCTGCTGGCGACGAGGCTTACGGCTGCCGCAAAGCCCGCAGCCCCACAGGCTGTGGGGCCACGCGAGCGGCTGCCAAAGAGCTTTCCAACGAGGCACGGCTTTCCCTCCTGGCTCTTCGGGCGTGGGAGCTGTCGCCAGAGCCGCGGCCCTACCAGAAAATGCTTCGCAGGCTGGCGCGGCGACACCACGTGGGCGCCGGTGGCGAAAAAGCTGACGGCCGCCGCAAAGCCCGCAGCCCCACGGGCTGTGGGGCCACGCGACCGGCTGCCAAAGAGCTTTCCAACGAGGCACGGCTTTCCCTCCTGGCTCTTCGGGCGTGGGAGCTGTCGCCAGAGCCGCGGCCCTACGGGAAAATGCTTCGCAGGCTGGCGCGGCGGCGCCAGGTGGGCAGCGGTGGCGCCGAGGCTGACGGCCGCCACAAAGCCCGCAGCCCCACGGGCTGTGGGGCCACGCAAGCGGCTGCCAAAGAGCTTTCCAAGGAGCCACGGCTTTCCCTCCTGGCTCTTCGGGCGTGGGAGCTGTGGCCAGAGCCGCGGCCCTACCGGAAAATGCTTCGCAGGCTGGCGCGGCGGCGCCAGGTGGGCAGCGGTGGCGCCGAGGCTGACGGCCGCCGCAAAGCCCGCAGCCCCATGGGCTGTGAGGCCATGCGAGCGGCTCCCAAAGAGCTTTCCAACGAGGCACGGCTTTCCCTCCTGGCTCTTCGGGCGTGGGAGCTGTGGCCAGAGCCGCGGCCCTACCGGAAAATGCTTCGCAGGCTGGCGCGGCGGCGCCAGGTGGGCACCGGTGGCGCCGAGGCTGACAGCCGCCACAAAGCCCGCAGCCCCACAGGCTGTGGGGCCACGCAAGCGGCTGCCAAAGAGCTTTCCAAGGAGGCACGGCTTTCCCTTCTGGCTCTTCGGGCGTGGGAGCTGTGGCCAGAGCCGCAGCCCTACCGGAAAATGCTTCGCAGGCTGGCGCGGCGGCGCCAGGTGGGCACCGGTGGCGCCGAGGCTGACGGCCGCCGCAAAGCCCGCAGCCCCATGGGCTTTGGGGCCACGCGAGCGGCTGCCAAAGAACTTTCCAACGAGGCACGGCTTTCCCTCCTGGCTCTTCGGGCGTGGGAGCTGTGGCCAGAGCCGCAGCCCTACCCGAAAATGCCTCGCAGGCTGGCGCGGCGGCGCCAGGTGGGCGCCGGTGGCGCCGAGGCTAACGGCCGCCGCAAAGCCCACAGCCCCACAGGCTGTGGGGCCACGCGAGCGGCTGCCAAAGAGCTTTGCAACGAGGCACGGCTTTCCCTCCTGGCTCTTCGGGCGTGGGAGCTGTGGCCAGAGCCGCGGCCCTACCGGAAAATGCTTCGCAGGCTGGAGCGGCGGTGCCAGGTGGGCGCCGGTGGCGCCAAGGCTGAAGGCCGCCGCAAAGCCCGCAGCCCCACGGGCTGTGGGGCCACGCGAGCGGCTGCCAAATAGCTTTCCAACGAGGCATGGCTTTCCCTCCTGGCTCTTCGGGCGTGGGAGCTGTGGCCAGAGCCGCGGCCCTACCGGAAAATACTTCGCAGGCTGGCGCGGCGGCGCCACGTGGGCGCCGGTGGGGCCGAGGCTGACGGCCGCCGCAAAGCCCACAGCCCCACGGGCTGTGGGGCCACGCGAGCGGCTGCCAAAGAGCTTTCCAATGAGGCACGGCTTTCCCTCCTGGCTCTTTGGGCGTGGGAGCTGTGGCCGGAGGCACGACCCTACCTCAAAATGCTTTGCAGGCTCGAGCGGCGGTGCCACGTGGGCGCCGGTGCCGCTGAGGCTGACGGTCGCCGCAAAGCCCGCAGCCCCACGGGCTGTGGGGCCACGCGACCGGCTGCCAAAGAGCTTTCCAACGAGGCATGGCTTTCCCTCCTGGCTCTTCGGGCGTGGGAGCTGTGGCCAGAGCCGCGACCCTACCGGAAAATGCTTCCAAGGCTGGCGCGGCGGCGCTACGTGGGCGCCGGTGGCGCCGAGGCTGACGGCCGCCGCAAAGCCCGCAGCCCCACGGGCTGTGGGGCCACGCGAGCGGCTGCCAAAGTGATTTCCAACGAGGCACGGCTTTCCCTCCTGGCTCTTCGGGCGTGGGAGCAGTGGCCAGAGCCGCAGCCCTACCGGAAAATGATTCGCAGGCTGGCGCGGCGGCGCCAGGTGGGCGCCGGTGGCGCCGAGGCTGACGGCCGCCGCAAAGCCCGCAGCCCCACGGGCTGTGGGGCCACGCGAGCGGCTGCCAAAGAGCTTTCCAACGAGGCACGGCTTTCCCTCTTGGCTCTTCGGGCGTGGGAACTGTGGCCAGAGCCGCGGCCCTACCGGAAAATACTTCGCAGGCTGGCGCGGCTGCGCCACGTGGGCGCCGGTGGCGCCAAGGCTGACGGCCGCCGCAAAGCCCACAGCCCCACGGGCTGTGGGGCCACGCAAGCGGCTGCCAAAGAGCTTTCCAACGAGGCACGGCTTTCCCTCCTGGCTCTTCGGGCGTGGGAGCTGTGGCCAGAGCCGCGGCCCTACCGGAAAATGCTTCGCAGGCTGGCGCGGCGGCGCCACGTGGGCGCCAGTGGCGCCGAGGCTGACGGCCGCCGCAAAGCCCGCAGCCCCACGGGCTGTGGGGCCACGCGAGCGGCTGCCAAAGAGCTTTCCAACGAGGCACGGCTTTCGCTCCTGGCTCTTCGAGCGTGGGAGCTGTGGCCAGAGTCGCGGCCCTACCGGAAAATGCTTCGCAGGCTGGAGCGGCAGCGCCACGTGGGCGCCGGTGGCGCCGAGGCTGACGGCCGCCGCAAAGCCCGCAGCCCCACGGGCTGTGGGGCCACGCGAGCGGCTGCCAAAGAGCTTTCCAACGAGGCACGGCTTTCCCTCCTGGCTCTTCGGGCGTGGGAGCTGTGGCCAGAGCCGCGGCCCTACCGGAAAATGCTTCGCAGGCTGGCGCGGCGGCGCCACGTGGGCGCCGGTGGCGCCGAAACTGACGGCCGCCGCAAAGCCCGCAGCCCCACGGGCTGTGGGGCCACGCGAGCGGCTGCCAAAGAGCTTTCCAACAAGGCACGGCTTTCCCTCCTGGCTCTTCGGGCGTGGGAGCTGTGGCCAGACCCGCCGCCCTACCCCGATATGGTTTGGAGTCTGGCCCGGTGGCAGCACCTGGGGCTGCAGGCTTTCCTGCTGCCTTCACAGTCTCACAACCACCCTTTCCCCCTTGGCACCACGCCAGCCTCTAGCATTTCTATTATTACCTCACGACAGTGTACGACTTAACATTATACGGAGCGCTACACATCAATACATGCTCAAATTAAGCATAGCCCATGGAAAAATTGGCAATACAGTGCCATCGTATGTTACCAAGTGTCACATCTCATTGAAGACAATGACAGAGCGATACAACGTCAAGCGTAACACAGTACTGGGCCGTGCCAGGCAATACGTCGTCACAGAATCACCAATAGAGAAATTCACAACAGAGTGCAGTATTACGACAGAATCTCTAAAGCCACCGTTAAGCCAGTGACAGGCGGTACAATGCCACACGTTACAGTATACAGGGCAGTACAACCCCATTCGCAGACAAATAAATTAGCGCAAATTACAAGACTCCCAATACAGTACAGTACAATGCCAGACAGTCTCAGATGTCGATCAAGACAATGCCAGGGCAACGCAGTGCAAGACATAACGTTATACAGGTCAGTACAAGGCAATACGCAGTCAAATGAAGAACAGTGAACTACAATACCCAAACCACACTGGCAAACAATCCCACATGTCGGTCGAGACAACGACAACGCGCGACAGAACACCGCGCAGGGCAGCACAAGGCAGTACACAGTCAAATAAAGTACAGCTGACCAGAAAACCCGCACTACGCTGCCGTACGATCTCAAAACGTCTCGGATGGCAGTCAAGGCAATTACAGGGCAATACAAAGCACTACGTCGCAGTACACAAGGCGGTACAAGGCAATACTCAGTCAAATAAATAACAGACAGTCAAAAAATTCACAGTGCAGTGAATTCACATGGGTCAGATGGCAACCAAAAGAAGGACAGGGCAATACAAGGCGAGAGGTAACCCAATACGGGGCCGGACAAGGCAAGATGCAGTTGTGGCGGGTGGAGCCATTCACTTCAGTCCTGAGAGAAGTAGAGAAACATTTAGAAACATCAACACAGTGTTTCGACAAAGGCAGCAGTGAACGTAACATCCCTTTACCAGGTTCCGCGGCCACGTCCCCCGGATAATTTATTGCACAGGGGCCAGGGTCAGACGAGCTGTTAGGGAGACCCTCCCGTTGAGCCACAACCCCCTTGCTTTCTAAACTCCTTCTTGACGAGCAGTCTAAGTGCGGCTGGATCCAATTCCTAGCCCTGGACTTGGGCAACGGTTCACCTCTAAAGGATTGTATCCGCGCCATCAACCCTTTATATCACTGAGCTAAGGCTACGAGGTTTAGCGTGGTATTAGTCACTTACCGAGACTCTGTTGCGGCAAGGGATCTCTCAGCCTTGAGGAGCAGAACCTGAAGCAAGCGTCCCCGCTCAAGGGCACATCCTGGTGCTATGACAGACTATGACAGGCAATACTATGACAGGGCAATACAACGCAAGACGTAACTTTACACAGGGCAGTACAAGGCCAATACACAGTCAAATAGGGAACGACCGATCACAAAATTGATGCACGGTCAAATAGAGTACAACAGCCTAAGAAGCCCTCAATACAGTGCCTGTCAATGCCAGAATACATCAGATGGCTCGCAGCACGGTGAGAGGGCAATACGACGCAAGACTTAGGAAAATACAGGGCAGTACAAAGCAATACGTAGTCAAATATAGAACAGCCGATCAAAAACACCCTCAGTTCGGTGCGGCACAACCCCAGAGAGTGTAAAAGGACAGTTAAGACTATTTCATGGCAACACAACGCACAATGTAACACAATACAGGTTGCTACAACGCAATACAGAATAATAAACAACCGATCAAAACGCCACAATACGGTGCAGTACGATCCCACACGGTCTCGGGTGGCAGTCAAGACAACTATAGGGCGACACGATCCAAGATGCAACATTACACGACAGAGTAGAACTGAAGACGCAGTCAACTAAATACCAACCGATTAGAAGAACCGCAGTACAGTGCGGGAGAAAACAAAAATAAGTGGAGATGCCAGTCAAGACAATGACAGAGCAATACAAGGCAAGAAATAACGCAATACAGGGCAGTACAGTGAAATACACGGTCAAATAAATAACTGATTAAGTATCCCGCAATACCGTGCGATGCAATGCCAAAACGTGTGAGACAGCAGTCGAGGCAGTGACAGAGCTATACAATGGAAGACATAACGCAGGGCTGTACAACACCGAAATGTATCAGGTGGCACTCGGAACAATAACATGGCCATACAATGCAAGCCGCAACACAATACAAGGTGGTAACAAGGCAATACATGGGTCAAACACAGAACAACGAATAAAACCTGCACAATACGGATCGCTGCAATCCCAGAACATCTAAAGTGACAGTGAACGGAATGACGGGGCAGTACAATGCAAGATACAACACTAGACAGGGCAACACGCATTCAAATAACGCAAAACCGATTAAAAACCCACAATACACACCAGTACAACGCCGGAACAGATCAGATGGCAGTCCGGGCAAATAGACGACAATACAATGCCAAACGTGACGCCATACGGGGCCGGACAAGGCAATACGCAGTTGTGGCAGGCCGAGCGGCTAACTTCGCTTCTAAGAGAGAAGCGGTGAAACATTCAGAAACATCAACACAGTGATTCTCCAAAGGCAGCAGCGCACGTGACGGCGCTTTACCAGATTCCATATGGCCACGCACCCCGGATTATTTACTGCCTAGGGGCCAGGGTCAGACGAGCTGTCTGGGAGACCCTCCCCTTGAGTCACGAGGCTCGGAAAGGACCCCCTTGCTTTCTAAACTCCTTCTCAGAGAGGAGTCTAGGTGCGGCTGGATCCAATTCCTAGCCCCGGACTTGGGCAACGGTTCACCTCTAAAGGATTATGTCTGTGCCATCGACCCTTTATATCACTGAGCTAAGGCTACAAGGTTTTGTATGCTATTAGTCACTTACTGAGAATCTGTTGCGGCAAGGCATATCTCAATCTCGAGGAGCAGAACCTTAATCGAGCGTCCCTGCTCAAGGGGAGATCCTGGCACGGAGGCCCCTGCCATGCAGAAGTCAAAAGGCTCTTGGGCTGTCCACTATTTATGGGGTAAGCCAATTGACTTCCAGTCACATCAGCACGGGAACAAAATATCTAGGTCCCCACTGTGTTGCCAACCATCCCCCAACTTCAAGTACCACTCAGAACAACTCCATGGATGATTGGGGCGCCAAAACGAAGGGGCGCCCACACCACCCCAGCAGTCAAATAAGGAACAACCAATGGAACTTTCACAGTAAATAAGTACAATCCCAGACAGTCCAAAGTAACAGCCAAGACAATGACAGACCAATACAGTGCAAGACCTAACATCATACAGAGCAGTAAAAGGCAACACGCAGCCAAGTCAAGAACAGTTAAAATACCCATAATCCAGTGCAGCACTATGACACTGTCCCAAAACACAGTCAAAACAACGACAGAGTAATGCAACACGAGCCGTAACACAACACAGGGCAGCACAAAGCAATACACAGTCACACAAAGAACAGCCAATTAAAAAACCCACAACAGAACGCCCTACGATCTCAGGAAGTCTCAGAGCGCAGTCACGGCAAATACAGGGCAATACGGTGCAAGATAACACAATACAGGCCACTGCCAGCCAATACTTAGTCAAATAAATAACAGACAGTCAAAAAATTCACAGTGCAGCGCACTACTATGACACCATGGGTCAGGTGGCAATCATGACAACGACAGGGCAATACAAGGCAAGACGTAACCCAACACGGGGCCGGACAAGGCAATATGCAGTTGTGGCGGGTGGAGCCATTCACTTCACTCCCAAGAGAAAAGTAGAGAAACATTCAGAAACATCAACACAGTGATTCTCCAAAGGCAGCAGTGCGCATGACGGCGCTTCATCAGGTTCCGTGGCCACGTACCCTGGATTATTTCCTGCCTAGGGGCCAGGGTCAGACAAGCTGTCAGGGAGACCCTCCCGTTGAGTCACAAGGCTCAGAAAGGACCCCCTTGCTTTCTAAACTCCTTCTCCGAGAGGAGTCTAGGTGCGGCTGGATCCAATTCCTAGCTCGGAGAGGACCCCCTTGCTTTCTAAACTCCTTCTCCGAGAGGAGTCTAGGTGCGGCTGGATCCAATTCCTAGCTCGGAGAGGACCCCCTTGCTTTCTAAACTCCTTCTCCGAGAGGAGTCTAGGTGCGGCTGGATCCAATTCCTAGCCCCGGACTTGGGCAACGGTTCACCTCTAAAGGATTATGTCTGTGCCATCAACCCTTTACATGGTTCATAAAAAACAGCTGATGAAGGAAGTGACAATATGGTGGCCTACAACAGCAGAATAGATCAGATGACAATCAAGACAACAACAGAGCAATACAATGGAAGATGTAACACCACACGGGGCCAGACAAGGCAATACACAGCCACATCAGAACCCATGAGAGACATCACACTACAGTCCAGACCTAGGACAGATTCTCTAACGTGACCGTCAAGACGACAGGGCAATGCAATGCAAGATGTAACACAGGCCATATGCAGTTGTGGCGGGCGCAGTGATAAAATTCACTCCTAAGAGAGAGGTAGAGAAACATTAACAAACATAACAGTGATTCACTAAAGGTAGCAGCGCACGTGATGGCACTTTACCAGATTGCACGGCCACGCACCCCGGGTCATTTACTGCCTCGGGGCCAGGGTCTGACACGCTGTCTGGGAGACCCTCCTGTTGAGTCACGAGGCTCGGAAAGGACCCCCTTGCTTTCTAAACTCCTTCTCCGAGAGGAGTCTAGGTGCGGCTGGATCCCATCCTCGCCCCGGACTTGGGCAACGGTTCACCTCTAAAGGATCATATCTGCGTGATCAAACCCTTTGTATCGCTCAGCTAAGATGGCAAAGTCTGGCATGCTGTTAGTCACTTACCCAGAATCTGTTGCGGCAAGGCTTCTCTCAGCCTCCAGGAGCAGAACCTTAAGTGAGTGTCCCCGGGAAATGCTGGCAAACAGGCCACTGCCTTGCAAGAAAGCTCAAAGGGCTCTTGGTCTGTCCGCTAGGTCTATAGCAAGCTAACTGACTCACAGTGTCTTGACTCTGGTGCCAGCCATCCCACAAAGTTCAAGTGCCACTCGTAGCGACTCCTGCTGGTCGTTATAGCTCGAGCAGCAGCCTGGGGGAAAAAGGGGGGTGACATCGCAACAGCGGTCAAATACAGAACAACCGGTTAAAAATTGCACAATACAGTGCCAGAGACTCTAAAATAACTGGCAAGACAACGACAGGGCAACACCATGCAAGATCTAACCTTACACAGGGCAGTACAAGGCAACGTACAATCAAATGCAGAGCAGACAATGAAAGAATTGACGGTACAGTGCCACGCAATGGTAGAGTATATCAGATGTCGGTCACCACAATGACAGAGCAATACAAGGCAAGACGTAACGCGATACGGGGCCCTACCAGGCGACACAGTCAAGGACACAACAACCCATGAAAGAATTCACAATACAGCGCGGTCCTAGGACGGAAGGTGTAAAACGACCGTCGAGACAGTGACAGGGCAATACAATGCAAGACACAACACCATACCAGGTGGTAACAAGGCAACATGCAGCCAAACGAAGAACAACCGATTAAGAAACCCAGCATACGTTCAGCTGTAATACCAGAAAAGATCAGAAGGCAGTCAAGACAACGACAGCACACTATAACATGAGAAGTAACACAATACACAGCAGTACAAGGCATTACACAGTCAAATAAAGAAGAACCGATTAAAAACCACACAATACAGTGCGGTGCGATGCCAGAGTAGATCAGAAGGCAGTCGAGACTACGACGGGGCAATATAATGCAAGATGTTACACGATACAGGGCGGTACAAGGCATTAGAAAGCCAAATGAAGAACAACCCCAAATGAAGAACAACCGATTAAAAAACCCGCAATACAGCGTGGTACGAGGCCCGAACAGATCAGAAGGCAGTCACGGCTACGACGGGGCAATATAACATGAGACGTAACGCAATAGAGGGCGGTACAAGGCATTGCACAGTCAAAGAACAACCGATTAAAAAAAACCACGCAACACGGTGTGGTACGACGCCAGAATAGATCACAGAGCAATCAAGAGCGTGACGGGGCAACACGATGCGAAACCGATACTGAGTGAGGCCGAGCAATACTATTGCAAATATACAAGAACACAGTACGGAACCAAGTTCTTAAGCGTACGACGCAAGACCATCTCAAATGGCAGTCAAGGAAGTTACTGAGCAACGTAATCCCGATTTGCACAAAATGGTGCCATCAGGCACCATCGCGTCCATCAACACTAAGTTGTACTGCAATATCCCCCGCATCACACGCGCCGTACCCTTCTGCTCACCTGCTCCGCATGGATTCCGGATTTAGACTTCGTGGCACTCTCTGGTTCTGGCACCTAAAACACCGAAGACACACAATATTACTGTTGAGCTTACGGGAAACCACCACCCCCATGCGCTACCTCTCTGCTACCCAGCTCACCTCCAACGCTCGTCCGGCTCCGGATGCCTGCGGCGCCTGCAAAACCAAAGACAAACACTCCCCTGAGCTCCCCAACGTGTCCACAACCGCCTCACTCGCTGGGACTACTCAGTGGGCGTGCAGCATCGCTCCTCTGACCCTGCGTGTCACACCAACTGAAGAAACGCACACCGAGATACCGCCCAAAACCCTACCAAATTCCCGTCTCCCGCTCCCTCACCTTGCCCGCCCATCCTCCCCCGAGGCGTGCAACCTGAAGGCTCACAAACCACCCATAAAACCCAACCGACATGGGTTGCTTTCCAACTTCAAAGTTGCTCCCTCTGAGGCAGATGTGATACTTCAGCCCACCCGCCCCTGCTGACCTTGACTGGCTCATCCCCATCCCCACATCCCACGTCATTCATTGCTTCAAAACTTCAAATTGGAAAGAACCAATACATACAGTACTCAGAGCCACATCTTCTCTCTAACACCACGTGCTGACCCACCTTCTGACGTCGCTCTCCTCCTCTACGCTGCCCCGACAAGCTTGTCCCGCTGCATCTGCAAGAACGACATCAGAGAAATCACCCTGAGGCAGAGCAATAGAGTCGTAACAACAAAAGGTCTTGCACCTTTTCACAAATACCACCTAAGGTCCAGATTCAACCGTACACAAAGAAAGTTACAAAAAAAAATCCGCACCAAAACCAGCCGTACCCTCTTCCACATGAACTCTTCTTCACTGCTGCTGTATTGCCTTTCCAACATGCCTCTGCTCTTCCCAAACAAAACAGAAGAGGTGTCTACACAGCCTCCCAATGGCTACCCTGAGATAACTCTAACACCTTTGCCCCGATCTACTGGGATTCATGTACTGCATATAGACTCTCCATGGGATTCCACCCACCCTGGACACTACGTGCCCAGGCAGGGCAGCCCCGAGCCAAACACTCACGGTTATGGACAGACACTACACGGAACGCTACGAACGACACGCCTCAAAGATGAGAGAAAACTCTCAGCAAGAAAGATGACACGGGGACCAAAGTCACCGTCGTGCAAGAAAATCTGTGGGATCGTGATGATGTCAACGTGAAGATGCTCTACGGAACCCCCTGAAGTAAACTGTAGAACGTGATGGTACATAATAAGAATGGACTGTTGAGCCCGATAAGATGGACGTGCAGGAAGCCTGGCTTCAAGACCTAAGAACGTAACGATGCAGGGAAGAACTCCCAGACGTGGAAGTGGGCCGGCCAGAAACTTCCGAGAGGCAAGACTGATGCACGATTTAAGATGCTAACGCAAGAAGAGCGTCAGATGAATGATGCTACGCCCACAGGCCCAAGCATTCGAGACCCTAAGGATGACGCCCAGGGCCCCACATCGTGCTCCTGGAGCTCAAAGATGACCTCGAGACACAAGAAGGGGCGAAGATACACAACACAGACCACATGAACGACATGACAACACGCACAGGCTGGAACTGCCCTGCCCGGGACACGCTAGCGTCACACTGAACAGTAAGCAACATCCTTTACCTTCCTAAATATGACTGTGCCCCGGGACAGCCCTCGCCACTACGCTAACGTCAAAGACCCCATTTTGCAATTGTCCACCTCGGCCCCTCTCCGGCGCCTGACTGTCAACTTAGCTTTTGGAGGGCCAGGCATCTGAATCCTTCTTCGATGCGGTCCGCAAAAACCAGCCATCCGATACATTTCCGCAGTCACCAGGTTCCTCCTCTTCCTCTGCAAAAGGAAAATAAAACATAATCCCAGAGGCCGCCACAGCACCAGCAATAAGCATCCTGAGAGGAGACGCCAACCTCTTCCACGACACCCTCAGCCTCCCGAAGGCCGTGGCGTTCTGCTCGCCCGCTCCGCGCCGATTCCGGAGTCCGAGGCTGCAATGATAGTTATTCACAGCACCTAAGAGACCAAGAAACACAACATTACCACTGCGCTTCTGCCAAACCGCCACACCATCGACTCCCATCTTCTGTCTTCATTCACATGAAAAAAAAAGTACCCAATTGTATTCATAGAGGCGCCAGTCACATCTTCCCTCTAATGCCACATGCCGAGCCACCTCCGTACAGCGCTCCTCTCGGCTCCCCTACGTCACCCTCCACATCTCATCTCTCGGCATCTAAAAAGAGAAAAAAAAAAATCCAACATTACCCCGATGCAGAGCGATAGCTTAATTCCAAAGGTCTTGTTTCTACTTCGGAACACTGTTCAATTAGATCCAACTACAGCCTGCCATCAAAAAAAAAAAAACCACAGAAAAAGCCCACAAACATTACACCCCACACAAAGCAGCCTGAACATCTTTGAGATACTGCGTCCTTCACTGACTGTGAACAGCCTCTCCGACTTGGCTCTGCTTATGCCAACACCCACTAATAAAACACCCACGCACCCAACCTACTGAGAGCAAATTAATTCCAGATGACTACCCAACCTTTGCCTCGGTCTCCACAGATCCACATATTAACTGTAGACTCTCGTCACTATTCTGCCTGCCCTGGACTCTACACACCCGGGCAGGGGGGCTCCGAGCCAGACACACGCACAAGCACAGACCAACACTACACAAAACGCTAAAAACAACGCACCTCAAGGATGAGAGAAAACTCTCAGCAAGAAGGATGACACCCGGACGGAAGTCACCGTCGGGCAAGACGACCTGGAGACCGTGGTGGTGATGTGAAGAGGCTCTATGGAAGCCCCTGAAACAGAGTGTAGGACATTATCGTCTGTGCTAAGAAGGGACTGTCAAGACTGATAAGATGTATGCGGGGGAAGCCTGGCTTCAAGACCTAAGAACGTAATGACATAGGGAAGAAGTCCCAGTTGTAGACGCGGGCCATCCGGAAACTTCCAAGACGCAAGACCGATGCGAGCTTTAAGCTTCTAACGCAAGACGACCAGCAGCCGAATGGTGCTATGCCCATGGGTGCAGGTGTTCGAGACCCTAGGGATGGCGCCTGAGGCGCCATGCCGTGCTCCTGGAGCTTAAAGATGACCTCGAGACCCGAGAAAGGTCTAAGACACAGAACACGGACCACACGAAAGACAACAACACACACAGGCTGGAACCACCCTGCCCGGGAATGCCGAACAGTAAGCCGCGTCCCTTACGTGCCTAAAGGAGACTGCCCTCCAGGACAAACCTCTCCCCTACGCCAACTTCAAAGACACCTTTTTGCAATTCTCAACCTCGTCCCCTCTCGAGCGCCAGTCTCTCAACTTAGCTTTTGGAGGGCCAGGGGTCCGAATCCATCCTTGAGGCAGTCCACAGAAAACAGCCATCCAGTACGTTCCTGTGGTCACCAGCTTCCTCCTCTTCCTCTGCAAAAGGAAAAGAAAAAAAAAAGTTATCCCAAAAGCAGCCACAGCACCAGCAATAAGCATCCTGAGAGGAGATGCCAACCTCTTCCACAACACCCTCAGCCTCATGAACGCCGAGGCATTCTGCTCGCCCGCTCCGCGCCAATTCCAGAGTCTGACACTGCGGCAACAGTTATTCACGGCACCTAAGATACCAAGAAACACAGCATTACCACTGCGCTACTGCCAAACCACCAGTCCCGTGCTCCTCCTCGATACTATCTGGCTCGCCTCAAATGCGAGAGCCTAGAGCACACCAGGCTCCGACGACACCCGAACCCATCTGCAAAACCTGTCCAAGGACAACTCGTGAACCCGGCTCCCTTTTCTAGCCCTCCCCCAGTGCCAAAACTTTAGAAACCCCTTCTCTTCTCCCTGAGCTGCCAGGGAAGGAGCCCCACTTCTTCCCCATAGATCCCACCCTTTATTTGCCAGCCCGAACACCCGGCGTTGGACACTTCTCAGGAGCCACTCTTCCCAGCCTCTCCCTGCATCCGCCACCACCTCCCATCTTCTGTCTTCCTACGGACTCCGGGCTCTGCTGCAGACCCACAGAGTCAGTGAAGCCCTGATCTGACCTATACCAGGGGCCTGCCACAAGCCGCAAAGGCTCCAGGGACACGGCAAAACCCTGAGCACGGTGGGGGAAGGTGACAAGGCACCCCACATCCTGAAATACGTTATGCTTTATGGCCCTGCTGCTTTCCTGAGAAATGTGGAAACTCCATCTACAGCTGCAGACAAGGTGCTCACCCAGTCCCTGCAAAGTAATCTCATCATCTGCCCGATTGAGACAAATTCTATTGGCATCTTACCTGGGATACAGCAAAGCTAGTGGGAAAAAAAAAACCACACAAACAAGAAAGTTCTGTCTTCAATACAGTCAGGGATTCCAGGAAAATGCACCATGCCTGGAAGAGAGAAAACCATACCCTTAAACTATCTCACTGCCCCCTAAGACTCATTACCACGCGACTCACCTGAAAAACCACAAGGAAGAGAACCGGCACACGAGGCCGCTCTCTACTATACACGCTGCCAAACCTCACCTGGTCCTGAAGGTCTTGCCACCTCCAGCTTCTTACCTGCTATTCTCTAAATGGGATAACATCTCCACCCAAGGAGTTGAGCTGCCTCCAAAGCTGCAATCGACTGAAGGACAGGCAGAGCTCTGACCCTGCAGAAGCCCAGCAGCAGAATGAGCTGCCCCAGCAGAGGCTGTGGGTTATATACCCCGGGCCCCGCCCACCCCCGTTCCCACCAGCACCTGGGAAAGGGCCTGGCTGACCTCCACAAGGCATAGAGCCTGTCAGAGGAAAAGCTGTTCCTTTCCTCACAGGCCTGAGAAGTACAGCATGCAAAACACCAAAACGGAGAAAGCGACCCTTAGAGGAACGGACAATATGTGCTCTTTTATTACAACTACATCAACTGTGTCAGCAACAGGGCCCGGTAGGTAAGTAAACTTAATTAAACTTTTGCAGGGCGTAGACATAAAGAGAAAGACATCATCCTAACCTAAATAGGCCAGAAGATCATGAAGCACAATAACAATATTTTTATCAAGACTCAATGTGCTTTAGTTTCCTTGTAAAAGAAACCCCACAACGAGTCATACAGCATTTCTAGCAAGACGACGCATATTATCCGACTTCTGCCAGAACTGTGTTCTGGATCGGACCGACAGACAGAGTGCAAGCAGAGGCTTGTGCGCCGCCCGTAATGCAGTGGCTGAGAAAGAACCAAGGCTTGGGGCCGCCGCTCTCCTCGGCCGAGTCTGCTCCGGTGCCCTGTCTGTCATCATTGCTGTTGGGCCTTAGGCCATGCAGTAAAACAAGTGACACGTGCTCCCTTTTAACTTCTCTCCTGAGGCAGAAAAGAACAAGAGAGAGAGACTTAGGGACTGAAAGATAAACTGAACTGTAATGAAATCTTAACAGCAAAATAATACTGAGAAAAGACAACAGTAACAAGAAAACAATTAAATATATACAGGACATACACAACCCGATACAGAGCTCCCAGGATGACCGCTGCTTCACTGGCAAAGTCCGGAACCAGACTCCGTGACAGACTGGAACCAGACTCCGTGACAGACTGGAACCAGACTCCGTGACAGACTGGAACCAGACTCCGGACCTGGTTGCATAAATGCACGGATCGAGGTCAAAGGACAATGAACAGACAGAGGAGTCTTCAGAGGCCAGACAACAGGTACCGACCCCTTTGATCCCTCCGCTTTTATACTGAGCGTGATGAGGATGGGATGGAATACCCCATCAGTCAGATTCGGGTCACCGGTCCCGTCTACTCTTCACTATGGGTGCAACTCCTCTACGCTTTTCTGCTTCCAACCCTCCAACAGGGCAGATATATAAAAGTTAGCTGGGCTGTGCTGTTGTAGGAATAAGTATAAGCAAGAGCCTCTCTGCACGGCATCCCTTCGCATTAAGTGTAAATATAAGTTCTTGGTGCTCTGAAGGCAGATACTACCTGAAAAATACGTCATTATTTTCAGAGAGTTCACTTCATTGGAAGAGACTTACCTGAAAAGTAAAGTGACTGCAAACAACACCAGTTCTGTTGTACCTCAGACCAGCACTTCCACACATGGCTACGTAACCTCACATTCACATGAAAAAAAGAAGAAGTGGCCAAATGTATTCATGGAGCCGCCGGTCACATCTTCCCTTTAAGACCTCAGGCTCAGCCACCTTTGTCCTGCGCCCCCATCAGCTCCCCTGTGTATCCCTGGCCACCTCATCTCTCTGCATCTGAAAAAAAAGCAACACAACATCAAACATTACCCTAATGCAGAGCAGTAGCTTAATTCCAAAGATCTTGTTTCTACTTAGGAACCCTGTTCACATAAGTCCAACTACAGCCTGTCATCCAAAGAAGAGACGCCTGCAAACATTACACCCCACACAATGCAGGTTTACCATCTTTGAGATAGTCCCCTTCACTAGCCATGAACACCCTCTCCAACTTGTCTCCGCTTATGCCAGCACCCACTAATGAAACACCCGTCCACACAGCCTCTCGAAAGCTAATCAATTCGAGACGACTGAGCAACCTTTGCCTGGGTCTAGACAGATCCTCATATTCACTACAGACTGCCGTCTGAAAGTCCAAGACACAGAAGACAGAGCACACAAACTACACAACCGAAGACACAGGCCAGAACTGCCCTGCCCAGCACACACTAGCTTTGTGCTGAAAAGTAACCCACTCCCTTTACCTACTCAGAGGAGACTGCTCCCGCATAGCCCTCTGCTCTAGCCTGACTTTAAAACTCCTCCCTGAAACTGTCAACCTTGGCCCCCCTCCAGCACCTGTCCCTCTACTTCGTTTTCAGAGGGCCAGTGGTCTGAATTCATCCTTGACAAAAAAAAACACAACAGACAGCTAACTGATGTGTTCCTGCAGTCACCATGTTCCTCTTCATCAGCAAAACAAAAAGAAATCACAGCTCCAGCAGTGACCACCATGACAGTAGATGCCAACCTCTTCCACAACACCCTCATCCTCAGAGGTGCCATGGCAATCCACTCACCTGCTTCACGTCGATTCCAGTCAGAGGCTGCAGCAACAATTATTTATGGCACCTAAGATACCAACAGACACAAAATTACCATTGCATTTCTGCAAAATCATCAGTCCCGTGCTCCTCCTCCACACTGTCCAGCTCACCTCAAATGCAAGAGACTAGAACAGACCAGACCCTGTCGACACCCAAATCCAAAACCGATATGACAGAGACTGATGAACCCACCTCCTTTTCCTAGCCAGCCCCCAGCGCCAAAACTTTCGAAACCCCTTCTCTTCTCCTCAACCGTCAGGGAAGGAGCCTCACTTCTTCCTGACAGCTCCCATCCTGTATTTGCAACCCTGAACCCCCTACGCCGGCTGCTTCTCAGGAGCAGCTCTTCTGAGCTGTGCCCTGCGTTTGGCAGGCACCTCCTATCTTCTGTCTTCCCACAGACTCTGGGCTCTGCATCAGACCCACAAAACAAATAATGTCCTGACACAATCTATGAGGGGCCTGCTGCCCGCTGCAAAAACTCTAGGGACACCGTGGCACTCTATGGGCAACGGGGAAAGGTGATGAGCCATGCCATACCCTGAACGACGCTATGCCTTACATCCCTGCTGCTTTCTTGAGAAATGCTAGTGCCATATATGCAGATGCATACAAAACGCTCACCCTAACCCCCATAAGATAATCTCATCATCAACCCAATTAAGAGAAACAATATCAGCAATTTACACAGCATACTGCAAAACTGGTGAAAAACCCACAGTTCTATCTTCAATAAAGTCAGAAATTCTAGGAAAATGCAGTGCTCCTAGAACAAAGAAAAGCATACTATTAAACCATCTGGGCACCCCCTAAACACTCATCACAAAGTTATGACCCGAAAAAAAAAGGAGCATAGCAGTCAACTTTCTACCATACAGGCAGCTGGATGTTTACTGCTCCCGAAGGTCTCAGCTCAGCCTTCTCACCTCTGCCTCCCTAAATGCCGAAACACGCCTGCCCAAACAGCTGAGCCTGTCCCAAAGCTGCAGCAAAGCGAGGGACCAGCAGAGCACCCACCCCACGGGGCCCAGCAGCAGAACGAGCTCCTGAGCCCGGGCTGGGGCTCATGTACCCCGGGCCCCGCCCACCGCCCTCAGGCCCCGCCCACCGCCCTTCCCACAATCCCCTGGGAAAGGGGCAGGGCCAACCCCCAGAAGACGTGAAGGCGGGCGGCAGCGGGAGCAGCAGCTTCGCTTCTCCTGCCTTAAGTTCCCAGCAGGCAAAGCACCTCCCCTTTTTATTTCCATTTGGGACTAACCTGTGGTGATTCTCTTACCGCTTTTGTGTGATTTCTGTCCAGTTGTTGCTGTGGAGAAGAGAGCTCTGCAGGGGTTGCATTATTTTTGCGATCTTCAGATATTTTTGTGGTTAACTGATAATCGTGTTTTATCGTTTTGGAAGAGTGTTGGAAGCATATGATTTCCAGAAGACTTATGAGCACTTCCGGGGTCGTGGAGGACTAAAGTGCCATAGAGACGCACATCGGAGGACTGAGGGGGCACTTCCGGGGTCCTGGAGGACCGAAGTGCCATGGAGACGAGCGTCGGAGGACTGAGGGGGCACTTCCGGGGTCCTGGAGGACCGCGGGGTCACGTAGATGGAAACCCGGAAAACTGCCGGGCACTGACGGGGCCGCGGTAACGCGTAAGAGCCGATGCGGAGGGGCCGATGGCCGCTCTGGAGGCCGGGCGGGCGGCACCGATGCCGCTCCAGGTGGCGCGGAGCTCGCCAGAGTCCCAGCGGTCCTGGTTCGCCCTCCGGCCGCTGCTCTCTTGAGACTGCGGCCGGACGGGCCTCCGCGAAGCCGCGCCTGCGCACGAGCTGCGGAACCCACGCGGCGCCGGCGGCGGGGGCCGAGGGGGGCCGGGAGGCGCGGGCACTGCGCATGCGCCGCCCCCCACCTGCAGGACGCGCCTTCAGCCGCCAGGCGGCAGCACCCGCCCCGGTATTGACACACATCTGTACGTTTAGGGAATTTACGTTGCCCGTTTCCTACGTTAACGCTTTTGATACCGAATATCTATTTAGGCTGTCTGCCTACACACCTAGTTTGACACTAATATCTTTTTATAAACGCATCTAAGTATTTTTATATTCTAGGATCTTTCATATAACACAGAATCACAGAATCCTTAGAGACAGAGGTTTTTATTTTGAACTTTTACATACATAATTTATATATATGTATATTTCTCATTCCATATTTCAATGCCTCCTGCCCATAGTTACAGGTTTTCACATTTTTTAATGCATCCCAAGAATTTTCAGACATTCTGGGGCCGCGACCCACTTCTTTTGGGGGGGCAACTTCACGTAACCCCCCCCCATCTCCCATTCACCTGCTCCTCTGCTGCATCATCGCTGCCCCAGTGACATCGGGGTGCCCCAAATGACACCATCACCCCCCAAGACACACACACACAGACACCCTTCTATTCACCCCAAAAAAAGGCTTAAAAAGCCCAGACCCAGGGCTGGCCCCTTCTCCTCAGGGGGGCTCCGCCACCGGCTGCAAACCTGGGCTGGGGCATCTCTCAAGCAGCACGAGACGCCTACGACGAGGCACCTGGAAAACAAAAATCCCCAATTATAGCTCAGCATCCCAAAAAAACAGCACAGAAGAGAGCAGAGGAATTCCGTCAGACGGAGGGACGGGACAGGAGCTGGGGAAACAGCTCAGCTCGAAATACAGCACAGCCTTCAAAAGCCAGCGCCATCTGAACTCTTAAAAGTCAGGATTAAGACTAATCAGTGCCATTTTGAACACGTTCTTAGCGTAAGGGCGAACCCTCCGGCTGGTGCTGGGAAACACCTGGCCCTTTCCCTTTCACTGAGAAGGTGTGCATGAAGTTTACATCCACCCAGTGAAAATACTTACCCTGTGAAAGTACTTGGCTTTCCTTCGGCGCTAATTTAACTTGCACAGCTGTGAACGGATACTATTAAACTATCCGTCTCCAAAATACACAGCTATGATTTGACCACGGGGGGTTTTTTGTGTGCTACACGAGGAGGAGGAGGGACATCGGGGCAGCGGCGCTGCCCGAGAGAGACACTACTGGCTGCCGGGAAAAGGCGGCACTGAAAGCCAGACAGAAGTAAAGTACTTCAGAGCACTCTGCCAAAAAAACGGGGGGAAAACCGCGTAACATTCAGTTGTCTCTCCTTTTAAACATTTCGAACAAATACCTAACTGCCCAGGTACACCTCATAAATTGTACACTACAGCCGTTTAGGCGGCTGCAGTTTAAACTACGCAAGTCAGTTTGGCGATTATACAACTCTCACTTTTTTTTTTTTAGCTTCATTTAACATAGAAAAATCAGTGAGAGAAAAAACTCCTCCAAATGGTTTTACTTTTGGGGGCGGGGAATCAAATCGCCGGCGCCGCGATCCGTAGGGCTACCAAAAAGGACCGGCAGATTCGCGAATGCTTTTGGCTGTGCTGAAGGCGCAGAGGAACGCGTTTTTATGGTATCTCGACTGTTCCAACCGAGAACCCAAAGGCCGGCGATGCCAGCAACTGGGGGGAGACGCGCGGCACTTGGGCCTGCGGAAGGAAATGAACTTCCTCCCGAGGTTACAGAAAAAGGACATTGTTGAAGCCGTAACTCACCAAAACCACAACCAAAACCACAGGATTCGCCGTCACGAGTTAAACGCTGCTGATGCTTCACGGCAAAGCCTGGAGAACGCAGAGAGGCGATGCCCGTTTGTCCCGTTTTGTCCATGTCTCCTCTTTGACCTCAATCGCCTTTAGGACAGATGCCAGTATCTCAGTGAGGTTTTCGAGTACCGCTGTGAAATATTTTAAAGACTTATTGACTGAGAAAGCATAAAGTTTTTATCGTGAAAGCAAAGCCTGCTTCTTCTGGACATGTGAACTCTTACAAACAGTTCCTTCCCTCTTCTAGTACAGAATTATTTTCACAGTATCGTTTGACAGTGAGCACCCAGAAAGAGAAGAATATGCTTTCAGGAAGAGAAAAATAAATGGAGGGAAGTAAGCTTTGCAGAGGCGTAACGTGCTCCAGGACAGACTTTATTTTGTTTTTAGGATTGTGAGGGACGGACTGTAAATTCCCTGCCGAGGGGCAGGAGCCCCTCCAAGCCTTCAGTGGAACGCCTCAAACACTCGCAAGGAAATAAATAACGCAGGCCTGGCCCTCAAACAGCTGATGAGGCTCACACTTCTGGCGGCTGAAAGTGTGGGAGAACTGTCTTGTGAAGACAGGTCGGTTCTGCCACTCGTGCCGTGAGCTCGCTCGTTCTCAGTTCTCGAGGCCGTTGTGTCCCATGAGTGACCTTTGCTTCATTATCCGCGAAACGCACGTGAAAGCGCACGCCCTGCATGTGCTAATGAAGATTACAGAGATCACGCTAAACATGTGTGACCATGGCACTCGTCTCTCCACCCAAATCATGGCACACGTCACCGGGGAGAAGGGAGAAACCTGAGCTGAGCCCGTCCTCAGCCAGGAGGGCGGACCGTGCTGATTCAGCAAACGTAAAAGGGGAAAACAAGTGCCCCGAGGGAACAAAAAAGAAACAAAAGAAATAGATAGTGCCTGGGAAGATTCTTCCCAAGAAAGAAGAAGATTATGCCTGGGAAGAATCCCTGAAAAAGACGCTGGAACCAGGACGCGCGATCTCTTTATCTCTGTCTTTTTCTCTGTCTTTTCCTCTCTCTGTCCCTCAGTTTCTCTTTTCTCTTGGAATTGTTAAGTAACAGTTAGAGCTGTGAAGTGATGACCTTAAGTACGACCTTAAGCACCGCTTGCCGTAAGTTGTCCTACACCTGGTGTTAACTAACACAATGTACACCCCAACACCTGCCATAATTTTTTATATACCTAACCAATTATCGTGGGCTTGTTAAGATCTATACTAACCATTTTGGTAAGCTAATAAATGTTTCTGTATGGACCTTGAGATTTATCTCACCTTAGTCCGTGCCGCTGAGAATTTACAAATCTGAAGTCACTTACCCTCCCCTCTTTCCTGACAGCGGGAAGCGACAAGGATTTTGTTAAAATATTTCACAGAAAAACTATAGGAGGAGTGCTGGCACATCCTTCCCGTTAACTTCAGAGTCCACACTACAAGTACCTCGGGAAAAAAGCAGACGCGCATCGCAGACGCACCTCGTACTCGCAGAGCACTCCGGATTCTTTCCGTCTGTCCTGTACCATCACGGCAGAAGGAAGGGCGACCACGGAGAAACGCTGGCAGCTGGCATTCTGCCAAGACAGGAAAAAAACTTCTGGCATAAAGCTAGGTGGCAATCTAAAGCGTCCTTCTTTCGTGAAGGTCTGTGAAGACTGCAGCCAACGGAGGCTCCTGACGAGTGGGACACAGCCCCAAAGCCTGGGACTCACCGCAGCTCCTGCTTTCAGCGCTGCCCACAGAATTTTCCAGTTCAGGTGCCTCTCTCTTTCTCTGTCCCTTCCTCTTCTGCAGCGCTGGTCACTTGACCATCCTCCACCTAAGAGAACACAGCGGTGTCTTACAGCTCTTGCGATATGAAGCTTCCCAGATGTGCAGCCTTGCACGCACACAACCCTTCCCCATGGCCATACCGTGATTTTGGATACGCGTACGGACCCTGCGGTACATATCAGCAATCTGGTCTGCTGAGGACAACTCAGAGGGGACCCTTCCTCACCCAGAAATGCTTGGCTGTCTCTTCCCTGCCGCAAGAAGCACCTTCTGGCTCAATCACCTTGATGTTGTTCTCTGGCTGTTTCACGTTTTTCAAGCATCTTAAGCTTCACCCACAGCAGCTCCTGTTCAAAGCCAGTAAACGTCCACCAGTCCCAGGTCGCCCACACCAGGAGGGAGAACGGGGCTGAACGGAGACAGCCCAGGCAAGACTGTGGCAAAGGCATCCCACGACAACCCCGGGGAGGAGCGGACAACCGCGGCCTCCGGGAGAGAAAGAGAAGGGGCAGCAGTTCCCCGACCACTCGCCCCAGCGGGAGCCCCCCCTGCAGCAGGAGCTCCTGGAGACGCTGCTTTCCCCACCCGGATGCTCCTGGCACCTGCATCGAGAGGCGACCAAGCGCAGCCAAGGGCGGCCGCTGCTGTCGGGAACAGGCCGGGGGGAGGACATCTGCCGGCAGTGCCTCGGCTGGGGAGGAGGGCCGGGGCCCGTCTCCTCGCAAAGGAACAGGGAGGGGGGGGGCTGCGGGCCCGGGAGCGGGGGGACGCCGGCCCGGGAGCAGGGGGGGGCCAGCCCGGGAGCCCGGGGACGCGGGCAGAGAACCGTCCCGATGGGGGGGGACGCGAGGGGGGGAGGGAGGGGGGGTCCGAGCCGGAGGACGCGGGGCGGGGGGCCGGGGCCGGCCTGGGAGCCCGGGGACGCGGAGGGGGGAACACGGGGTGGGGGGGAACCGTCCCGGGAGCCGGGGGGGGTCCGTCCCGGGAGCGGGGGCCGCCTACCATCCTCCCGCCCGACGGAAACGCGGCCGGCAGACGCCGCTCCCCACGTGACCGCACGGAAGTAACGTACCGGAAAATGATTCGCAGGCTGGCACGGCGGCGCCACGTGGGCGCCAGTGGCGCCGAGGCTGATGGCCGCCACAAAGCCCGCAGCCCCACAGGCTGTGGGGCCACGCGAGCGGCTGCCAAAGAGCTTTCCAACGAGGCACGGCTTTCCCTCCTGGCTCTTCGGGCGTGGGAGCTGTGGCCAGAGCCGCGGCCCTACCGGAAAATGCTTCGCAGGCTGGCACGGCGGCGCCACGTGGGCGCCAGTGGCGCCGAGGCTGATGGCCGCCACAAAGCCCGCAGCCCCACAGGCTGTGGGGCCACGCGAGCGGCTGCCAAAGAGCTTTCCAACGAGGCACGGCTTTCCCTCCTGGCTCTTCGGGCGTGGGAGCTGTGGCCAGAGCCGCGGCCCTACCGGAAAATGCTTCGCAGGCTGCCGCGGCGGCGCCACGTGTGCGCCATGGGCGCCGAGGCTGACGGCCGCCTCAAAGCCCGCAGCCCCACGGGCTGTGGGGCCACGCGAACGGCTGCCAAAGAGCTTTCCAACGAGGCACGGGTTTCCCTCCTGGCTCTTCGGGTGTGGGAGCTGTGGCCAGAGCCGCGGCCCTACCGGAAAATGCTTCGGGGGCTGGCGCGGCGGCACCACGTGCGGCTGCTGGCGACGAGGCTTGCGGCTGCCGCAAAGCCCGCAGCCCCACAGGCTGTGGGGCAACGCGAGCGGCTGCCAAAGAGCTTTCCAACGAGGCACGGCTTTCCCTCCTGGCTCTTCGGGCATGGGAGCTATGGCCAGAGCCGCGGCCCTACCGGAAAATGCTTCGCAGGCTGCCGCAGCGGCGCCACGTGTGCGCCAAAGCCCCGAGGCTGACGGCCGCCGCAAAGCCCGCAGCCCCACAGGCTGTGGGGCCACGCGAGCGGCTGCCAAAGAGCTTTCCAACGAGGCACGGCTTTCCCTCCTGGCTCTTCGGGCGTGGGAGCTGTCGCCAGAGCCGCGGCCCTACCAGAAAATGCTTCGCAGGCTGCCGCAGCGGCGCCACGTGTGCGCCAAAGCCCCGAGGATGACGGCCGCTGCAAAGCCCGCAGCCCCACGGGCTGTGGGGCAACGTGAGCGGCTGCCAAAGAGCTTTCCAACGAGGCACGGCTTTCCCTCCTGGCTCTTCGGGCGTGGGAGCTGTCGCCGGAGCCGCGGCCCTACCGGAAAATGCTTCGCAGGCTGCCGCAGCGGCGCCACGTGTGCGCCAAAGCCCCGAGGCTGACAGCCGCCGCAAAGCCCGCAGCCCCACGGGCTGTGGGGCAACGCGAGCGGCTGCCAAAGAGCTTTCCAACGAGGCACGGCTTTCCCTCCTGGCTCTTCGGGCGTGGGAGCTGTCGCCAGAGCCGCGGCCCTACCAGAAAATGCTTCGCAGGCTGACGCAGCGACACCACGTGGGCGCCTGTGGCGAAGAAGCTGACGGCCGCCGCAAAGCCCGCAGCCCCACGGGCTGTGGGGCCACGCGAGCGGCTGCCAAAGAGCTTTCCAACGAGGCCCGGCTTTCCCTCCTGGCTCTTCGGGCGTGGGAGCTGTGGCCAGAGCCGCGGCCCTACCAAAAAATTCTTCGCAGGCTGGCGCGGCGGCGCTACGTGGGCACCGGTGGCGCCGAGGCTGACGGCCGCCACAAAGCCCGTAGCCCCACGGGCTGTGGGGCCACGCGAGCGGCTGCCAAAGAGCTTTCCAACGAGGCACGGCTTTCCCTCCTGGCTCTTCGGGCGTGGGAGCTGTGGCCAGAACCGCGGCCCTACGGGAAAATGCTTCGCAGGCTGGCGCGGCGGCGCCACGTGGGCACCGGTGGCGCCGAGGCTGACGGCCGCCACAAAGCCCGCAGCCCCACGGGCTGTGGGGCCACGCAAGCGGCTGCCAAAGGGCTTTCCAACGAGGCACGGCTTTCCCTCCTGGCTCTTCGGGCGTGGGAGCTGTAGCCAGAGCCACAGCCCTACCCGAAAATGCTTCGCAGGCTGGCGCAGCGGCGCCAGGTGGGCACAGGTGGCGCCGAGGCTGACGGCCGCCACAAAGCCCGCAGCCCCACGGGCTGTGGGGCCACGCGAGGGGCTGCCAAAGAGCTTTCCAACGAGGCACGGCTTTCCCTCCTGGCTCTTCGGGCGTGGGAGCTGTGGCCAGAGCCGCGGCCCTACCGGAAAATGCTTCGCAGGCTGGAGCGGCGGCGCCACGTGGGCGCCAGTGGCGCCGAGGCTGATGGCCGCCACAAAGCCCGCAGCCCCACAGGCTGTGGGGCCACGCGAGCGGCTGCCAAAGAGCTTTCCAACGAGGCACGGCTTTCTCTCCTGGCTCTTCGGGCATGGGAGCTGTCACCAGAGCCGCGGCCCTACCGGAAAATGCTTCGCAGGCTGCCGCGGCGGCGCCACGAAGGTGCCGGTGGCGCCGAGGCTGACGGCCGCCACAAAGCCCGCAGCCCCAGGGGCTGTGGGGCCACGCGAGCGGCTACCAAAGAGCTTTCCAACGAGGCACGGCTTTCCCTCCTGGCTCTTCGGGCGTGGGAGCTGTGGCCAGAGCCGCGGCCCTACCGGAAAATGCTTCGCAGGCTGGCACTGCGGCGCCACGTGTGCGCCAGGGGCGCCGAGGCTGACGGCCGCCTCAAAGCCCGCAGCCCCACGGGCTGTGGGGCCACGCGAACGGCTGCCAAAGAGCTTTCCAACGAGGCACGGCTTTCCCTCCTGGCTCTTCGGGCGTGGGAGCTGTGGCCAGAGCCGCGGCCCTACCGGAAAATGCTTTGCAGGCTGCCGCAGCGGCGCCAGGTGTGCGCCAAAGCCCCGAGGCTGACGGCAGCCGCAAAGCCCGCAGCCACACGGGCTGTGGGGCCATGCGAGCGGCTGCCAAAGAGCTTTCCAACCATGCACGGGTTTCCCTCCTGGCTCTTCGGGTGTGGGAGCTGTGGCCAGAGCCGCGGCCCTACCGGAAAATGCTTCGGGGGCTGGCGCGGCGGCACCACGTGCGGCTGCTGGCGACGAGGCTTGCGGCTGCCGCAAAGCCCGCAGCCCCACGGGCTGTGGGGCAACGCGAGCGGCTGCCAAAGAGCTTTCCAACGAGGCACGGCTTTCCCTCCTGGTTCTTCGGGCGTGGGAGCTGTCGCCAGAGCCGCGGCCCTACCAGAAAATGCTTCGCAGGCTGGCGCGGCGACACCACGTGGGCGCCGGTGGTGACGAAGGTGACGGCCGCCGCAAAGCCCGCAGCCGCACGGGCTGTGGGGCCACGCGAGCGGCTGCCAAAGAGCTTTCCAACGAGGCACGGCTTTCCCTCCTGGCTCTTCGGGCATGGGAGCTATGGCCAGAGCTGCGGCCCTACCGGAAAATGCTTCGCAGGCTGCCGCAGCGGCGCCACGTGTGCGCCAAAGCCCCGAGGCTGACGGCCGCCGCAAAGCCCGCAGCCCCACAGGCTGTGGGGCCACGCGAGCGGCTGCCAAAGAGCTTTCCAACGAGGCACGGCTTTCCCTCCTGGCTCTTCGGGCGTGGGAGCTGTCGCCAGAGCCGCGACCCTACCAGAAAATGCTTCGCAGGCTGCCGCAGCGGCGCCACGTGTGCGCCAAAGCCCCGAGGATGACGGCCGCTGCAAAGCCCGCAGCCCCACGGGCTGTGGGGCAACGTGAGCGGCTGCCAAAGAGCTTTCCAACGAGGCACGGCTTTCCCTCCTGGCTCTTCGGGCGTGGGAGCTGTCGCCAGAGCCGCGGCCCTACCGGAAAATGCTTCGCAGGCTGCCGCAGCGGCGCCACGTGTGCGCCAAAGCCCCGAGGCTGACAGCCGCCGCAAAGCCCGCAGCCCCACGGGCTGTGGGGCAACGCGAGCGGCTGCCAAAGAGCTTTCCAACGAGGCACGGCTTTCCCTCCTGGCTCTTCGGGCGTGGGAGCTGTCGCCAGAGCCGCGGCCCTACCAGAAAATGCTTCGCAGGCTGGCGCAGCGACACCACGTGGGCGCCTGTGGCGAAGAAGCTGACGGCCGCCGCAAAGCCCGCAGCCCCACGGGCTGTGGGGCCACGCGAGCGGCTGCCAAAGAGCTTTCCAACGAGGCCCGGCTTTCCCTCCTGGCTCTTCGGGCGTGGGAGCTGTGGCCAGAGCCGCGGCCCTACCAAAAAATGCTTCGCAGGCTGGCGCGGCGGCGCTACGTGGGCACCGGTGGCGCCGAGGCTGACGGCCGCCACAAAGCCCGTAGCCCCACGGGCTGTGGGGCCACGCGAGCGGCTGCCAAAGAGCTTTCCAACGAGGCACGGCTTTCCCTCCTGGCTCTTCGGGCATGGGAGCTATGGCCAGAGCCGCGGCCCTACCGGAAAATGCTTCGCAGGCTGCCGCAGCAGCGCCACGTGTGCGCCAAAGCCCCGAGGCTGACGGCCGCCGCAAAGCCCGCAGCCCCACAGGCTGTGGGGCCACGCGAGCGGCTGCCAAAGAGCTTTCCAACGAGGCACGGCTTTCCCTCCTGGCTCTTCGGGCGTGGGAGCTGTCGCCAGAGCCCCGGCCCTACCAGAAAATGCTTCGCAGGCTGCCGCAGCGGCGCCACGTGTGCGCCAAAGCCCCGAGGATGACGGCCGCTGCAAAGCCCGCAGCCCCACGGGCTGTGGGGCCACGCGAGCGGCTGCCAAAGAGCTTTCCAACGAGGCACGGCTTTCCCTCCTGGCTCTTCGGGCATGGGAGCTATGGCCAGAGCCGCGGCCCTACCCGAAAATGCTTCGCAGGCTGCCGCAGCGGCGCCACGTGTGCGCCAAAGCCCCGAGGCTGACGTCCGCCGCAAAGCCCGCAGCCCCACAGGCTGTGGGGCCACGCGAGCGGCTGCCAAAGAGCTTTCCAACGAGGCACGGCTTTCCCTCCTGGCTCTTCGGGCGTGGGAGCTGTCGCCAGAGCCGCGGCCCTACCAGAAAATGCTTCGCAGGCTGGCGCAGCGATACCACGTGGGCGCCTGTGGCGAAGAAGCTGACGGCCGCCGCAAAGCCCGCAGCCCCACGGGCTGTGGGGCCACGCGAGCGGCTGCCAAAGAGCTTTCCAACGAGGCACGGCTTTCCCTCCTGGCTCTTCGGGCGTGGGAGCTGTGGCCAGAGCCGCGGCCCTACCAAAAAATGCTTCGCAGGCTGGCGCGGCGGCGCTACGTGGGCACCGGTGGCGCCGAGGCTGACGGCCGCCACAAAGCCCGTAGCCCCACGGGCTGTGGGGCCACGCGAGCGGCTGCCAAAGAGCTTTCCAACGAGGCACGGCTTTCCCTCCTGGCTCTTCGGGCGTGGGAGCTGTCGCCAGAGCCGCGGCCCTACCAGAAAATGCTTCGCAGGCTGGCGCAGCGACACCACGTGGGCGCCTGTGGCGAAGAAGCTGACGGCCGCCGCAAAGCCCGCAGCCCCACGGGCTGTGGGGCCACGCGACCGGCTGCCAAAGAGCTTTCCAACGAGGCACGGCTTTCCCTCCTGGCTCTTCGGGCGTGGGAGCTGTGGCCAGAGCCGCGGCCCTACCAAAAAATGCTTCGCAGGCTGGCGCGGCGGCGCTACGTGGGCACCGGTGGCGCCGAGGCTGACGGCCGCCACAAAGCCCGTAGCCCCACGGGCTGTGGGGCCACGCGAGCGGCTGCCAAAGAGCTTTCCAACGAGGCACGGCTTTCCCTCCTGGCTCTTCGGGCGTGGGAGCTGTGGCCAGAACCGCGGCCCTACGGGAAAATGCTTCGCAGGCTGGCGCGGCGGCGCCACGTGGGCACCGGTGGCGCCGAGGCTGACGGCCGCCACAAAGCCCGCAGCCCCACGGGCTGTGGGGCCACGCAAGCGGCTGCCAAAGGGCTTTCCAACGAGGCACGGCTTTCCCTCCTGGCTCTTCGGGCGTGGGAGCTGTAGCCAGAGCCACGGCCCTACCCGAAAATGCTTCGCAGGCTGGCGCAGCGGCGCCAGGTGGGCACAGGTGGCGCCGAGGCTGACGGCCGCCACAAAGCCCGCAGCCCCACGGGCTGTGGGGCCACGCGAGCGGCTGCCAAAGAGCTTTCCAACGAGGCACGGCTTTCCCTCCTGGCTCTTCGGGCGTGGGAGCTGTGGCCAGAGCCGCGGCCCTACCGGAAAATGCTTCGCAGGCTGGAGCGGCGGCGCCACGTGGGCGCCAGTGGCGCCGAGGCTGATGGCCGCCACAAAGCCCGCAGCCCCACAGGCTGTGGGGCCACGCGAGCGGCTGCCAAAGAGCTTTCCAACGAGGCACGGCTTTCTCTCCTGGCTCTTCGGGCGTGGGAGCTGTCACCAGAGCCGCGGCCCTACTGGAAAATGCTTCGCAGGCTGCCGCGGCGGCGCCACGAAGGTGCCGGTGGCGCCGAGGCTGACGGCCGCCACAAAGCCCGCAGCCCCACGGGCTGTGGGGCAACGCGAGCGGCTACCAAAGAGCTTTCCAACAAGGCACGGCTTTCCCTCCTGGCTCTTCGGGCGTGGGAGCTGTGGCCAGAGCCGCGGCCCTACCGGAAAATGCTTCGCAGGCTGGAGCGGCGGTGCCAGGTGGGCGCCGGTGGCGCCGAGGCTGAAGGCCGCCGCAAAGCCCGCAGCCCCACGGGCTGTGTGGCCACGCGAGCGGCTGCCAAAGAGCTTTCCAACGAGGCATGGCTTTCCCTCCTGGCTCTTTGGGCGTGGGAGCTGTGGCCAGAGCCGCAACCCTACCTCAAAATGCTTTGCAGGCTCGAGCGGCGGTGCCACGTGGGCGCCGGTGGCGCCGAGGCTGACGGCCGCCGCAAAGCCCGCAGCCCCACGGGCTGTGGGGCCACGCGACCGGCTGCCAAAGAGCTTTCCAACGAGGCACGGCTTTCCCTCCTGGCTCTTCGGGCATGAGAGCTGTGGCCAGAGCCGCGGCCCTACCGGAAAATGCTTCGCAGGCTGGCGCAGCGGCGCCACGTGGGCGCCGGTGGCGCCGAGGCTGACGGCCGCCGCAAAGCCCGCAGCCCCACGGGCTGTGGGGCCACGCGATCGGCTGCCAAAGAGCTTTCCAACGAGGCACGGCTTTCCCTCCTGGCTCTTCGGGCGTGGGAGCTGTGGCCAGAGCCGCAGCCCTACCAGAAAATGCTTCGCAGGCTGGCACGGCGGCGCCAGGTGGGCACCGGTGGCGCCGAGGCTGACGGCCGCCGCAAAGCCCGCAGCCCCATGGGCTGTTGGGCCACGCAAGCAGCTGCCAAAGAGCTTTCCAACGAGGCACGGCTTTCCCTCCTGGCTCTTCGGGCGTGGGAGCTGTGGCCAGAGCCGCGGCCCTACCAGAAAATGCTTCGCAGGCTGGCGCGGCGGCGCCACGAAGGTGCCGGTGGCACCGAGGCTGACAGCCGCCGCAAAGCCCGCAGCCCCACGGGCTGTGGGGCAACGCGAGCGGCTGCCAAAGAGCTTTCCAACGAGGCATGGCTTTCCCTCCTGGCTCTTCAGCGTGCGAGCTGTGGCCAGAGCCGCGGCCCTACCGGAAAATGCTTCGCAGGCTGGCACTGCGGCGCCACGTGTGCGCCAGGGGCGCCGAGGCTGACGGCCGCCGCAAAGCCCGCAGCCCCATGGGCTGTTGGGCCACGCAAGCAGCTGCCAAAGAGCTTTCCAACGAGGCACGGCTTTCCCTCCTGGCTCTTCGGGCGTGGGAGCTGTGGCCAGAGCCGCGGCCCTACCGGAAAATGCTCTGCAGGCTGGCGCGGCCGCGCTAGGTGGGCGCCGGTGGCGCCGAGGCTGACGGCCGCCGCAAAGCCCGCAGCCCCACGGGCTGTGGGGCCACGCGAGCGGCTGCCCAAGAGCTTTCCAACGAGGCACGGCTTCCCCTCCTAGCTCTTCGGGCATGGGAGCTGTGGCCAGAGCGGCGGCCCCACTGGAAAATGCTTTGCAGGCTGGTCTGCGGCACCAGGTGGGCGCCGGTGGCAACGAGGCTGACGGCCGCCGCAAAGCCCGCAGCCCCACGGGCTGTGGGGCCACACGAGCGGCTGCCAAAGAGCTTTCCAACGAGGCATGGCTTTCCCTCCTGGCTCTTCGGGCGTGGGAGCTGTGGCCAGAGCCGCGGCCCTACCGGAAAATGCTTCGGGGGCTGTCACTGCGGCACCACGAGGGGCCGGTGGCGCCGAGGCTGACGGCTACCGCAAAGCCCGCAGCCCCACGGGCGGTGGGGCCACGCGAACAGCTGCCAAAGAGCTTTCCAACGAGGCATGGCTTTCCCTCCTGGCTTATCGGGCGTGGGAGCTGTGGCCAGAGCCGCGGCCCTACCGGAAAATGCTTCACAGGCTGGCGCGGTGGCGCCACGTGGACGCCGGTGGCGCCGAGGCTGACGGCTGCCGCAAAGCCCGCAGCCCCACGGGCGGTGGGGCCACGCGAACGGCTGCCAAAGAGCTTTCCAACGAGGCACGGCTTTCCCTCCTGGCTCTTCGGGCGTGGGAGCTGTGGCCAGAGCCGCGGCCCTACCGGAAAATGCTTCGCAGGCTGGTGCGGCGGCGCCACGTGGGCGCTGGTGGGGCCGAGGCTGACGGCCGCCGCAAAGCCCGCAGCCCCACGGGCTGTGGGGCCACGCAAGCGGCTGCCAAAGAGCTTTCCAACGAGGCACGGCTTTCCCTCCTGGCTCTTCGGGCGTGGGAGCTGTGGCCAGAGCCGCAGCCCTACCAGAAAATGCCTCGCAGGCTGGCGCGGCGGGGCCAGGTGGGCGCCGGTGGCGCCGAGGCTGACGGCCGCCGCAAAGCCCGCAGCCCCACGGGCTGTGGGGCCACGCGAGCGGCTGCCAAAGAGCTTTGCAACGAGGCACGGCTTTCCCTCCTGGCTCTTCGGGCGTGGGAGCTGTGGCCAGAGCCGCGGCCCTACCGGAAAATGCTTCGCAGGCTGGCGCGGCGGCGCCACGTGGGCGCCGGTGGCGCCGAGGCTGACGGCCGCCGCAAAGCCCGCAGCCCCACGGGCTGTGTGGCCACGCGAGCGGCTGCCAAAGAGCTTTCCAACGAGGCACGGCTTTCCCTCCTGGCTCTTCGGGCGTGGGAGCTGTGGCCAGAGCCGTGGCCCTACCTCAAAATGCTTTGCAGGCTCGAGCGGCGACACCACGTGGGCGCCTGTGGCGAAGAAGCTGACGGCCGCCGCAAAGCCCGCAGCCCCACGGGCTGTGGGGCCACGCGACCGGCTGCCAAAGAGCTTTCCAACGAGGCACGGCTTTCCCTCCTGGCTCTTTGGGCGTGGGAGCTGTGGCCAGAGCCGCGGCCCTACCGGAAAATGCTTCCAAGGTTGGCGCGGCGGCGCCACGTGGGCGCTGGTGGGGCCGAGGCTGACGGCCGCCGCAAAGCCCGCAGCCCCACGGGCTGTGGGGCCACGCAAGCGGCTGCCAAAGAGCTTTCCAAGGAGGCACGGCTTTCCCTCCTGGCTCTTCGGGCGTGGGAGTTGTGGCCAGAGCCGCAGCCCTACCAGAAAATGCTTCGCAGGCTGGCGCGGCGGCGCCAGGTGGGCGCCGGTGGCGCCCAGGCTGACGGCCGCCGCAAAGCCCGCAGCCCCACGGGCTGTGGGGCCACGCGAGCGGCTGCCAAAGAGCTTTCCAACGAGGCATGGCTTTCCCTCCTGGCTCTTTGGGCGTGGGAGCTGTGGCCAGAGGCGCGACCCTACCTCAAAATGCTTTGCAGGCTCGAGCGGCGGTGCCACGTGGGCGCCGGTGGCGCCGAGGCTGACGGCCGCCGCAAAGCCCGCAGCCCCACGGGCTGTGGGGCCACGCGAGCGGCTGCCAAAGAGCTTTCCAACGAGGCACGGCTTTCCCTCCTGGCTCTTCGGGCGTGGGAGCTGTGGCCAGAGCCGCGGCCCTACCGGAAAATGCTTCGCAGGCTGCCGCGGCGGCGCCACGTGTGCGCCATGGGCGCCGAGGCTGACGGCCGCCTCAAAGCCCGCAGCCCCACGGGCTGTGGGGCCACGCAAGCGGCTGCCAAAGGGCTTTCCAACGAGGCACGGCTTTCCCTCCTGGCTCTTCGGGCGTGGGAGCTGTAGCCAGAGCCACGGCCCTACCCGAAAATGCTTCGCAGGCTGGCGCAGCGGCGCCAGGTGGGCACAGGTGGCGCCGAGGCTGACGGCCGCCACAAAGCCCGCAGCCCCACGGGCTGTGGGGCCACGCAAGGGGCTGCCAAAGAGCTTTCCAACGAGGCACGGCTTTCCCTCCTGGCTCTTCGGGCGTGGGAGCTGTGGCCAGAGCCGCGGCCCTACCGGAAAATGCTTCGCAGGCTGGAGCGGCGGCGCCACGTGGGCGCCAGTGGCGCCGAGGCTGATGGCCGCCACAAAGCCCGCAGCCCCACAGGCTGTGGGGCCACGCGAGCGGCTGCCAAAGAGCTTTCCAACGAGGCACGGCTTTCTCTCCTGGCTCTTCGGGCATGGGAGCTGTCACCAGAGCCGCGGCCCTACCGGAAAATGCTTCGCAGGCTGCCGCGGCGGCGCCACGAAGGTGCCGGTGGCGCCGAGGCTGACGGCCGCCACAAAGCCCGCAGCCCCACGGGCTGTGGGGCCACGCGAGCGGCTACCAAAGAGCTTTCCAACGAGGCACGGCTTTCCCTCCTGGCTCTTCGGGCGTGGGAGCTGTGGCCAGAGCCGCGGCCCTACCGGAAAATGCTTCGCAGGCTGGCACTGCGGCGCCACGTGTGCGCCAGGGGCGCCGAGGCTGACGGCCGCCTCAAAGCCCGCAGCCCCACGGGCTGTGGGGCCACGCGAACGGCTGCCAAAGAGCTTTCCAACGAGGCACGGCTTTCCCTCCTGGCTCTTCGGGCGTGGGAGCTGTGGCCAGAGCCGCGGCCCTACCGGAAAATGCTTCGCAGGCTGCCGCAGCGGCGCCAGGTGTGCGCCAAAGCCCCGAGGCTGACGGCAGCCGCAAAGCCCGCAGCCACACGGGCTGTGGGGCCATGCGAGCGGCTGCCAAAGAGCTTTCCAACCATGCACGGGTTTCCCTCCTGGCTCTTCGGGTGTGGGAGCTGTGGCCAGAGCCGCGGCCCTACCGGAAAATGCTTCGGGGGCTGGCGCGGCGGCACCACGTGCGGCTGCTGGCGACGAGGCTTGCGGCTGCCGCAAAGCCCGCAGCCCCACAGGCTGTGGGGCAACGCGAGCGGCTGCCAAAGAGCTTTCCAACGAGGCACGGCTTTCCCTCCTGGTTCTTCGGGCGTGGGAGCTGTCGCCAGAGCCGCGGCCCTACCAGAAAATGCTTCGCAGGCTGGCGCGGCGACACCACGTGGGCGCCGGTGGTGACGAAGGTGACGGCCGCCGCAAAGCCCGCAGCCGCACGGGCTGTGGGGCCACGCGAGCGGCTGCCAAAGAGCTTTCCAACGAGGCACGGCTTTCCCTCCTGGCTCTTCGGGCATGGGAGCTATGGCCAGAGCTGCGGCCCTACCGGAAAATGCTTCGCAGGCTGCCGCAGCGGCGCCACGTGTGCGCCAAAGCCCCGAGGCTGACGGCCGCCGCAAAGCCCGCAGCCCCACAGGCTGTGGGGCCACGCGAGCGGCTGCCAAAGAGCTTTCCAACGAGGCACGGCTTTCCCTCCTGGCTCTTCGGGCGTGGGAGCTGTCGCCAGAGCCGCGGCCCTACCAGAAAATGCTTCGCAGGCTGCCGCAGCGGCGCCACGTGTGCGCCAAAGCCCCGAGGATGACGGCCGCTGCAAAGCCCGCAGCCCCACGGGCTGTGGGGCAACGTGAGCGGCTGCCAAAGAGCTTTCCAACGAGGCACGGCTTTCCCTCCTGGCTCTTCGGGCGTGGGAGCTGTCGCCAGAGCCGCGGCCCTACCGGAAAATGCTTCGCAGGCTGCCGCAGCGGCGCCACGTGTGCGCCAAAGCCCCGAGGCTGACAGCCGCCGCAAAGCCCGCAGCCCCACGGGCTGTGGGGCAACGCGAGCGGCTGCCAAAGAGCTTTCCAACGAGGCACGGCTTTCCCTCCTGGCTCTTCGGGCGTGGGAGCTGTCGCCAGAGCCGCGGCCCTACCAGAAAATGCTTCGCAGGCTGGCGCAGCGACACCACGTGGGCGCCTGTGGCGAAGAAGCTGACGGCCGCCGCAAAGCCCGCAGCCCCACGGGCTGTGGGGCCACGCGAGCGGCTGCCAAAGAGCTTTCCAACGAGGCCCGGCTTTCCCTCCTGGCTCTTCGGGCGTGGGAGCTGTGGCCAGAGCCGCGGCCCTACCAAAAAATGCTTCGCAGGCTGGCGCGGCGGCGCTACGTGGGCACCGGTGGCGCCGAGGCTGACGGCCGCCACAAAGCCCGTAGCCCCACGGGCTGTGGGGCCACGCGAGCGGCTGCCAAAGAGCTTTCCAACGAGGCACGGCTTTCCCTCCTGGCTCTTCGGGCATGGGAGCTATGGCCAGAGCCGCGGCCCTACCGGAAAATGCTTCGCAGGCTGCCGCAGCAGCGCCACGTGTGCGCCAAAGCCCCGAGGCTGACGGCCGCCACAAAGCCCGCAGCCCCACAGGCTGTGGGGCCACGCGAGCGGCTGCCAAAGAGCTTTCCAACGAGGCACGGCTTTCCCTCCTGGCTCTTCGGGCGTGGGAGCTGTCGCCAGAGCCGCGGCCCTACCAGAAAATGCTTCGCAGGCTGCCGCAGCGGCGCCACGTGTGCGCCAAAGCCCCAAGGATGACGGCCGCTGCAAAGCCCGCAGCCCCACGGGCTGTGGGGCCACGCGAGCGGCTGCCAAAGAGCTTTCCAACGAGGCACGGCTTTCCCTCCTGGCTCTTCGGGCATGGGAGCTATGGCCAGAGCCGCGGCCCTACCCGAAAATGCTTCGCAGGCTGGCGCAGCGGCGCCACGTGTGCGCCAAAGCCCCGAGGCTGACGTCCGCCGCAAAGCCCGCAGCCCCACAGGCTGTGGGGCCACGCGAGCGGCTGCCAAAGAGCTTTCCAACGAGGCACGGCTTTCCCTCCTGGCTCTTCGGGCGTGGGAGCTGTCGCCAGAGCCGCGGCCCTACCAGAAAATGCTTCGCAGGCTGGCGCAGCGACACCACGTGGGCGCCTGTGGCGAAGAAGCTGACGGCCGCCGCAAAGCCCGCAGCCCCACGGGCTGTGGGGCCACGCGAGCGGCTGCCAAAGAGCTTTCCAACGAGGCACGGCTTTCCCTCCTGGCTCTTCGGGCGTGGGAGCTGTGGCCAGAGCCGCGGCCCTACCAAAAAATGCTTCGCAGGCTGGCGCGGCGGCGCTACGTGGGCACCGGTGGCGCCGAGGCTGACGGCCGCCACAAAGCCCGTAGCCCCACGGGCTGTGGGGCCACGCGAGCGGCTGCCAAAGAGCTTTCCAACGAGGCACGGCTTTCCCTCCTGGCTCTTCGGGCGTGGGAGCTGTCGCCAGAGCCGCGGCCCTACCAGAAAATGCTTCGCAGGCTGGCGCAGCGACACCACGTGGGCGCCTGTGGCGAAGAAGCTGACGGCCGCCGCAAAGCCCGCAGCCCCACGGGCTGTGGGGCCACGCGAGCGGCTGCCAAAGAGCTTTCCAACGAGGCACGGCTTTCCCTCCTGGCTCTTCGGGCGTGGGAGCTGTGGCCAGAGCCGCGGCCCTACCAAAAAATGCTTCGCAGGCTGGCGCGGCGGCGCTACGTGGGCACCGGTGGCGCCGAGGCTGACGGCCGCCACAAAGCCCGTAGCCCCACGGGCTGTGGGGCCACGCGAGCGGCTGCCAAAGAGCTTTCCAACGAGGCACGGCTTTCCCTCCTGGCTCTTCGGGCGTGGGAGCTGTGGCCAGAACCGCGGCCCTACGGGAAAATGCTTCGCAGGCTGGCGCGGCGGCGCCACGTGGGCACCGGTGGCGCCGAGGCTGACGGCCGCCACAAAGCCCGCAGCCCCACGGGCT
Organism: Chroicocephalus ridibundus; assembly: GCF_963924245.1. Classification (NCBI taxonomy): domain Eukaryota; kingdom Metazoa; phylum Chordata; class Aves; order Charadriiformes; family Laridae; genus Chroicocephalus; species Chroicocephalus ridibundus. Next base: position 90,282 of record NW_026961617.1, read on the forward strand.
GTGGGGCCACGCAAGCGGCTGCCAAAGGGCTTTCCAACGAGGCACGGCTTTCCCTCCTGGCTCTTCGGGCGTGGGAGCTGTAGCCAGAGCCACGGCCCTACCCGAAAATGCTTCGCAGGCTGGCGCAGCGGCGCCAGGTGGGCACAGGTGGCGCCGAGGCTGACGGCCGCCACAAAGCCCGCAGCCCCACGGGCTGTGGGGCCACGCGAGCGGCTGCCAAAGAGCTTTCCAACGAGGCACGGCTTTCCCTCCTGGCTCTTCGGGCGTGGGAGCTGTGGCCAGAGCCGCGGCGCTACCGGAAAATGCTTCGCAGGCTGGAGCGGCGGCGCCACGTGGGCGCCAGTGGCGCCGAGGCTGATGGCCGCCACAAAGCCCGCAGCCCCACAGGCTGTGGGGCCACGCGAGCGGCTGCCAAAGAGCTTTCCAACGAGGCACGGCTTTCTCTCCTGGCTCTTCGGGCGTGGGAGCTGTCACCAGAGCCGCGGCCCTACTGGAAAATGCTTCGCAGGCTGCCGCGGCGGCGCCACGAAGGTGCCGGTGGCGCCGAGGCTGACGGCCGCCACAAAGCCCGCAGCCCCACGGGCTGTGGGGCAACGCGAGCGGCTACCAAAGAGCTTTCCAACGAGGCACGGCTTTCCCTCCTGGCTCTTCGGGCGTGGGAGCTGTGGCCAGAGCCGCGGCCCTACCGGAAAATGCTTCGCAGGCTGGAGCGGCGGTGCCAGGTGGGCGCCGGTGGCGCCGAGGCTGAAGGCCGCCGCAAAGCCCGCAGCCCCACGGGCTGTGTGGCCACGCGAGCGGCTGCCAAAGAGCTTTCCAACGAGGCATGGCTTTCCCTCCTGGCTCTTTGGGCGTGGGAGCTGTGGCCAGAGCCGCAACCCTACCTCAAAATGCTTTGCAGGCTCGAGCGGCGGTGCCACGTGGGCGCCGGTGGCGCCGAGGCTGACGGCCGCCGCAAAGCCCGCAGCCCCACGGGCTGTGGGGCCACGCGACCGGCTGCCAAAGAGCTTTCCAACGAGGCACGGCTTTCCCTCCTGGCTCTTCGGGCATGAGAGCTGTGGCCAGAGCCGCGGCCCTACCGGAAAATGCTTCGCAGGCTGGCGCAGCGGCGCCACGTGGGCGCCGGTGGCGCCGAGGCTGACGGCCGCCGCAAAGCCCGCAGCCCCACGGGCTGTGGGGCCACGCGATCGGCTGCCAAAGAGCTTTCCAACGAGGCACGGCTTTCCCTCCTGGCTCTTCGGGCGTGGGAGCTGTGGCCAGAGCCGCAGCCCTACCAGAAAATGCTTCGCAGGCTGGCACGGCGGCGCCAGGTGGGCACCGGTGGCGCCGAGGCTGACGGCCGCCGCAAAGCCCGCAGCCCCATGGGCTGTTGGGCCACGCAAGCAGCTGCCAAAGAGCTTTCCAACGAGGCACGGCTTTCCCTCCTGGCTCTTCGGGCGTGGGAGCTGTGGCCAGAGCCGCGGCCCTACCAGAAAATGCTTCGCAGGCTGGCGCGGCGGCGCCACGAAGGTGCCGGTGGCACCGAGGCTGACAGCCGCCGCAAAGCCCGCAGCCCCACGGGCTGTGGGGCAACGCGAGCGGCTGCCAAAGAGCTTTCCAACGAGGCATGGCTTTCCCTCCTGGCTCTTCAGCGTGCGAGCTGTGGCCAGAGCCGCGGCCCTACCGGAAAATGCTTCGCAGGCTGGCACTGCGGCGCCACGTGTGCGCCAGGGGCGCCGAGGCTGACGGCCGCCGCAAAGCCCGCAGCCCCATGGGCTGTTGGGCCACGCAAGCAGCTGCCAAAGAGCTTTCCAACGAGGCACGGCTTTCCCTCCTGGCTCTTCGGGCGTGGGAGCTGTGGCCAGAGCCGCGGCCCTACCGGAAAATGCTCTGCAGGCTGGCGCGGCCGCGCTAGGTGGGCGCCGGTGGCGCCGAGGCTGACGGCCGCCGCAAAGCCCGCAGCCCCACGGGCTGTGGGGCCACGCGAGCGGCTGCCCAAGAGCTTTCCAACGAGGCACGGCTTCCCCTCCTAGCTCTTCGGGCATGGGAGCTGTGGCCAGAGCGGCGGCCCCACTGGAAAATGCTTTGCAGGCTGGCGCTGCGGCACCAGGTGGGCGCCGGTGGCAACGAGGCTGACGGCCGCCGCAAAGCCCGCAGCCCCACGGGCTGTGGGGCCACACGAGCGGCTGCCAAAGAGCTTTCCAACGAGGCATGGCTTTCCCTCCTGGCTCTTCGGGCGTGGGAGCTGTGGCCAGAGCCGCGGCCCTACCGGAAAATGCTTCGGGGGCTGTCACTGCGGCACCACGAGGGGCCGGTGGCGCCGAGGCTGACGGCTACCGCAAAGCCCGCAGCCCCACGGGCGGTGGGGCCACGCGAACAGCTGCCAAAGAGCTTTCCAACGAGGCATGGCTTTCCCTCCTGGCTTATCGGGCGTGGGAGCTGTGGCCAGAGCCGCGGCCCTACCGGAAAATGCTTCGCAGGCTGGCGCGGCGGTGCCACGTGGGCACCGGTGGCGCCGAGGCTGACGGCCGCCACAAAGCCCGCAGCCCCACGGGCTGTGGGGCCACGCAAGCGGCTGCCAAAGGGCTTTCCAACGAGGCACGGCTTTCCCTCCTGGCTCTTCGGGCGTGGGAGCTGTAGCCAGAGCCACGGCCCTACCCGAAAATGCTTCGCAGGCTGGCGCAGCGGCGCCAGGTGGGCACAGGTGGCGCCGAGGCTGACGGCCGCCACAAAGCCCGCAGCCCCACGGGCTCTGGGGCCACGCGAGCGGCTGCCAAAGAGCTTTCCAACGAGGCACGGCTTTCCCTCCTGGCTCTTCGGGCGTGGGAGCTGTGGCCAGAGCCGCGGCCCTACCGGAAAATGCTTCGCAGGCTGGAGCGGCGGCGCCATGTGGGCGCCAGTGGCGCCGAGGCTGATGGCCGCCACAAAGCCCGCAGCCCCACAGGCTGTGGGGCCACGCGAGCGGCTGCCAAAGAGCTTTCCAACGAGGCACGGCTTTCTCTCCTGGCTCTTCGGGCGTGGGAGCTGTCACCAGAGCCGCGGCCCTACTGGAAAATGCTTCGCAGGCTGCCGCGGCGGCGCCACGAAGGTGCCGGTGGCGCCGAGGCTGACGGCCGCCACAAAGCCCGCAGCCCCACGGGCTGTGGGGCCACGCGAGCGGCTGCCAAAGAGCTTTCCAACGAGGCATGGCTTTCCCTCCTGGCTCTTTGGGCGTGGGAGCTGTGGCCAGAGCCGCAACCCTACCTCAAAATGCTTTGCAGGCTCGAGCGGCGGTGCCACGTGGGCGCCGGTGGCGCCGAGGCTGACGGCCGCCGCAAAGCCCGCAGCCCCACGGGCTGTGGGGCCACGCGACCGGCTGCCAAAGAGCTTTCCAACGAGGCACGGCTTTCCCTCCTGGCTCTTCGGGCATGAGAGCTGTGGCCAGAGCCGCGGCCCTACCGGAAAATGCTTCGCAGGCTGGCGCAGCGGCGCCACGTGGGCGCCGGTGGCGCCGAGTCTGACGGCCGCCGCAAAGCCCGCAGCCCCACGGGCTGTGGGGCCACGCGATCGGCTGCCAAAGAGCTTTCCAACGAGGCACGGCTTTCCCTCCTGGCTCTTCGGGCGTGGGAGCTGTGGCCAGAGCCGCAGCCCTACCAGAAAATGCTTCGCAGGCTGGCACGGCGGCGCCAGGTGGGCACCGGTGGCGCCGAGGCTGACGGCCGCCGCAAAGCCCGCAGCCCCATGGGCTGTTGGGCCACGCAAGCAGCTGCCAAAGAGCTTTCCAACGAGGCACGGCTTTCCCTCCTGGCTCTTCGGGCGTGGGAGCTGTGGCCAGAGCCGCGGCCCTACCAGAAAATGCTTCGCAGGCTGGCGCGGCGGCGCCACGAAGGTGCCGGTGGCACCGAGGCTGACAGCCGCCGCAAAGCCCGCAGCCCCACGGGCTGTGGGGCAACGCGAGCGGCTGCCAAAGAGCTTTCCAACGAGGCATGGCTTTCCCTCCTGGCTCTTCAGCGTGCGAGCTGTGGCCAGAGCCGCGGCCCTACCGGAAAATGCTTCGCAGGCTGGCACTGCGGCGCCACGTGTGCGCCAGGGGCGCCGAGGCTGACGGCCGCCGCAAAGCCCGCAGCCCCATGGGCTGTTGGGCCACGCAAGCAGCTGCCAAAGAGCTTTCCAAGGAGGCACGGCTTTCCCTCCTGGCTCTTCGGGCGTGGGAGCTGTGGCCAGAGCCGCGGCCCTACCGGAAAATGCTCTGCAGGCTGGCGCGGCCGCGCTAGGTGGGCGCCGGTGGCGCCGAGGCTGACGGCCGCCGCAAAGCCCGCAGCCCCACGGGCTGTGGGGCCACGCGAGCGGCTGCCCAAGAGCTTTCCAACGAGGCACGGCTTCCCCTCCTAGCTCTTCGGGCATGGGAGCTGTGGCCAGAGCGGCGGCCCCACTGGAAAATGCTTTGCAGGCTGGCGCTGCGGCACCAGGTGGGCGCCGGTGGCAACGAGGCTGACGGCCGCCGCAAAGCCCGCAGCCCCACGGGCTGTGGGGCCACACGAGCGGCTGCCAAAGAGCTTTCCAACGAGGCATGGCTTTCCCTCCTGGCTCTTCGGGCGTGGGAGCTGTGGCCAGAGCCGCGGCCCTACCGGAAAATGCTTCGGGGGCTGTCACTGCGGCACCACGAGGGGCCGGTGGCGCCGAGGCTGACGGCTACCGCAAAGCCCGCAGCCCCACGGGCGGTGGGGCCACGCGAACAGCTGCCAAAGAGCTTTCCAACGAGGCATGGCTTTCCCTCCTGGCTTATCGGGCGTGGGAGCTGTGGCCAGAGCCGCGGCCCTACCGGAAAATGCTTCACAGGCTGGCGCGGTGGCGCCACGTGGACGCCGGTGGCGCCGAGGCTGACGGCTGCCGCAAAGCCCGCAGCCCCACGGGCGGTGGGGCCACGCGAACGGCTGCCAAAGAGCTTTCCAACGAGGCACGGCTTTCCCTCCTGGCTCTTCGGGCGTGGGAGCTGTGGCCAGAGCCGCGGCCCTACCGGAAAATGCTTCACAGGCTGGCGCGGCCGCGCCAGGTGGGCGCCGGTGGCGCCGAGGCTGACGGCCGCCGCAAAGCCCGCAGCCCCATGGGCTTTGGGGCCACGCGAGCGGCTCCCAAAGAGCTTTCCAACGAGGCACGGCTTTCCCTCCTGGCTCTTCGGGCGTGGGAGCTGTGGCCAGAGCCGCGGCCCTACCGGAAAATGCTTCGCAGGCTGGTGCGGCGGCGCCACGTGGGCGCTGGTGGGGCCGAGGCTGACGGCCGCCACAAAGCCCGCAGCCCCACGGGCTGTGGGGCCACGCAAGCGGCTGCCAAAGAGCTTTCCAACGAGGCACGGCTTTCCCTCCTGGCTCTTCGGGCGTGGGAGCTGTGGCCAGAGCCGCAGCCCTACCAGAAAATGCCTCGCAGGCTGGCGCGGCGGGGCCAGGTGGGCGCCGGTGGCGCCGAGGCTGACGGCCGCCGCAAAGCCCGCAGCCCCACGGGCTGTGGGGCCACGCGAGCGGCTGCCAAAGAGCTTTGCAACGAGGCACGGCTTTCCCTCCTGGCTCTTCGGGCGTGGGAGCTGTGGCCAGAGCCGCGGCCCTACCGGAAAATGCTTCGCAGGCTGGCGCGGCGGCGCCACGTGGGCGCCGGTGGCGCCGAGGCTGACGGCCGCCGCAAAGCCCGCAGCCCCACGGGCTGTGTGGCCACGCGAGCGGCTGCCAAAGAGCTTTCCAACGAGGCACGGCTTTCCCTCCTGGCTCTTCGGGCGTGGGAGCTGTGGCCAGAGCCGCGGCCCTACCGGAAAATGCTTCGCAGGCTGGCGCAGCGGCGCCACGTGGGCGCCGGTGGCGCCGAAGCTGAAGCCCGCCGCAAAGCCAGCAGCCCCACGGGCTGTGGGGCCACGCGAGCGGCTGCCAAAGAGCTTTCCAACGAGGCACGGCTTTCCCTCCTGGCTCTTCGGGCGTGGGAGCTGTGGCCAGAGCCGCGGCCCTACCGGAAAATGCTTCCAAGGTTGGCGCGGCGGCGCCACGTGGGCGCTGGTGGGGCCGAGGCTGACGGCCGCCGCAAAGCCCGCAGCCCCACGGGCTGTGGGGCCACGCAAGCGGCTGCCAAAGAGCTTTCCAACGAGGCACGGCTTTCCCTCCTGGCTCTTCGGGCGTGGGAGCTGTGGCCAGAGCCGCAGCTCTACCGGAAAATGCTTCGCAGGCTGGCGCGGCGGCGCCAGGTGGGCGCCGGTGGCGCCGAGGCTGACGGCCGCCGCAAAGCCCGCAGCCCCACGGGCTGTGGGGCCACGCAAGCGGCTGCCAAAGAGCTTTCCAACGAGGCACGGCTTTCCCTCCTGGCTCTTCGGGCGTGGGAGCTGTGGCCAGAGCCGCGGCCCTACCAGAAAATGCCTCGCAGGCTGGCGCGGCGGCGCCAGGTGGGCGCCGGTGGCGCCGAGGCTGACGGCCGCCGCAAAGCCCGCAGCCCCACGGGCTGTGGGGCCACGCGAGCGGCTGCCAAAGAGCTTTGCAACGAGGCACGGCTTTCCCTCCTGGCTCTTCGGGCGTGGGAGCTGTGGCCAGAGCCGCGGCCCTACCGGAAAATGCTTCGCAGGCTGGAGCGGCGGTGCCAGGTGGGCGCCGGTGGGGCCGAGGCTGAAGGCCGCCGCAAAGCCCGCAGCCCCACGGGCTGTGTGGCCACGCGAGCGGCTGCCAAAGAGCATTCCAACGAGGCATGGCTTTCCCTCCTGGCTCTTTGGGCGTGGGAGCTTTTACCAGAGGCGCAACCCTACCTCAAAATGCTTTGCAGGCTCGAGCGGCGGGGCCACGTGGGCGCCAGTGGCGCCGAGGCTGACGGCCGCCGCAAAGCCCGCAGCCCCACGGGCTGTGGGGCCACGCGACCGGCTGCCAAAGAGCTTTCCAACGAGGCACGGCTTTCCCTCCTGGCTCTTCGGGCGTGGGAGCTGTTGCCAGAGCCGCGGCCCTACCGGAAAATGCTTCCAAGGTTGGCGCGGCGGCGCCACGTGGGCGCTGGTGGGGCCGAGGCTGACGGCCGCCGCAAAGCCCGCAGCCCCACGGGCTGTGGGGCCACGCAAGCGGCTGCCAAAGAGCTTTCCAAGGAGGCACGGCTTTCCCTCCTGGCTCTTCGGGCGTGGGAGCTGTGGCCAGAGCCGCAGCCCTACCAGAAAATGCTTCGCAGGCTGGCGCGGCGGCGCCAGGTGGGCGCCGGTGGCGCCGAGGCTAACGGCCGCCGCAAAGCCCGCAGCCCCACGGGCTGTGGGGCCACGCGAGCGGCTGCCAAAGAGCTTTCCAACGAGGCATGGCTTTCCCTCCTGGCTCTTTGGGCGTGGGAGCTGTGGCCAGAGGCGCGACCCTACCTCAAAATGCTTCGCAGGCTGGCGCAGCGGCGCCACGTGTGCGCTAGTGGCGCCGAGGCTGACGGCCGCCTCAAAGCCCGCAGCCCCACGGGCTGTGGGGCCACGCGATCGGCTGCCAAAGAGCGTTCCAACGAGGCACGGCTTCCCCTCCTAGCTCTTCGGGCATGGGAGCTGTGGCCAGAGCGGCGGCCCCACTGGAAAATGCTTTCCAGGCTGGCGCTGCGGCGCCAGGTGGGCGCCGGTGGCACCGAGGCTGACGGCCGCCGCAAAGCCCGCAGCCCCACGGGCTGTGGGGCCACACGAGCGGCTGCCAAAGAGCTTTCCAACGAGGCATGGCTTTCACTCCTGGCTCTTCGGGCGTGGGAGCTGTGGCCAGAGCCGCGGCCCTACCGGAAAATGCTTCGGGGGCTGTCACAGCGGCACCACGAGGGGCCGGTGGCGCCGAGGCTGACGGCTACCGCAAAGCCCGCAGCCCCACGGGCGGTAGGGCCACGCGAACAGCTGCCAAAGAGCTTTCCAAGGAGGCACGGCTTTCCCTCCTGGCTCTTCGGGCGTGGGAGCTGTGGCCAGAGCCGCGGCCCTACCGGAAAATGTCTCGCAGGTGGGCGCCGGTGGCGCCGAGGCTGACGGCCGCCGCAAAGCCCGCAGCCCCACGGGCTGTGGGGCCACGCGAGCGGCTGCCAAAGAGCTTTGCAACGAGGCACGGCTTTCCCTCCTGGCTCTTCGGGCGTGGGAGCTGTGGCCAGAGCCGCGGCCCTACCGGAAAATGCTTCGCAGGCTGGAGCGGCGGTGCCAGGTGGGTGCCGGTGGCGCCGAGGCTGAAGGCCGCCGCAAAGCCCGCAGCCCCACGGGCTGTGGGGCCACGCGAGCGGCTGCCAAAGAGCTTTCCAACGAGGCACGGCTTTCCCTCCTGGCTCTTCGGGCGTGGGAGCTGTGGCCAGAGCCGCGGCCCTACCAGAAAATGCTTCGCAGGCTGGCACGGCGGCGCCAGGTGGGCACCGGTGGCGCCGAGGCTGACGGCCGCCGCAAAGCCCGCAGCCCCACAGGCTGTGGGGCAACGCGAGCGGCTGCCAAAGAGCTTTCCAACGAGGCACGGCTTTCCCTCCTGGCTCTTCAGCGTGGGAGCAGTGGCCAGAGCCGCGGCCCTACCGGAAAATGCTTCGCAGGCTGGCGCGGCGGCGCCACGTGTGCGCCAGGGGCGCCGAGGCTGACGGCCGCCGCAAAGCCCGCAGCCCCACGGGCTGTGGGGCCACACGAGCGTCTGCCAAAGAGCTTTCCAACGAGGCACGGCTTTCCCTCCTGGCTCTTCAGCGTGGGAGCTGTGGCCAGAGCCGCGGCCCTACCGGAAAATGCTCTGCAGGCTGGCGCGGCCGCGCTAGGTGGGCGCCGGTGGCGCCGAGGCTGACGGCCGCAGCAAAGCCCGCAGCCCCACGGGCTGTGGGGCCACGCGAGCGGCTGCCCAAGAGCTTTCCAACGAGGCACGGCTTTCCCTCCGGGCTCTTCGGGCGTGGGAGCTGTTGCCAGAGACGCGGCTGTACCGGAAAATGCTTTGCAGGCTGGCGCAGCGGCGCCACGTGTGCGCTAGTGGCGCCGAGGCTGACGGCCGCCTCAAAGCCCGCAGCCCCACGGGCTGTGGGGCCACGCGATCGGCTGCCAAAGAGCTTTCCAACGAGGCACGGCTTCCCCTTCTAGCTCTTCGGGCATGGGAGCTGTGGCCAGAGCCGCGGCCCCACTGGAAAATGCTTTGCAGGCTGGCGCTGCGGCGCCAGGTGGGCGCCGGTGGCACCGAGGCTGACGGCCGCCGCAAAGCCCGCAGCCCCACGGGCTGTGGGGCCACGCGAGCGGCTGCCAAAGAGCTTTCCAACGAGGCATGGCTTTCCCTCCTGGCTCTTCGGGCGTGGGAGCTGTGGCCAGAGCCGCGGCCCTACCGGAAAATGCTTCGGGGGCTGTCACAGCGGCACCACGAGGGGCCGGTGGCGCCGAGGCTGACGGCTACCGCAAAGCCCGCAGCCCCACGGGCGGTGGGGCCACGCGAACAGCTGCCAAAGAGCTTTCCAACGAGGCACGGCTTTCCCTCCTGGCTTATCGGGCGTGGGAGCTGTGGCCAGAGCCGCGGCCCTACCGGAAAATGCTTCACAGGCTGGCGCGGTGGCGCCACGTGGGCGCCGGTGGCGCCGAGGCTGACGGCTGCCGCAAAGCCCGCAGCCCCACGGGCGGTGGGGCCACGCGAACGGCTGCCAAAGAGCTTTCCAACGAGGCACGGCTTTCCCTCCTGGCTCTTCGGGCGTGGGAGCTGTGGCCAGAGCCGCGGCCCTACCGGAAAATGCTTCACAGGCTAGCGCGGCCGCGCCAGGTGGGCGCCGGTGGGGCCGAGGCTGACGGCCGCCGCAAAGCCCGCAGCCCCACGGGCTGTGGGGCCACGCAAGCGGCTGCCAAAGAGCTTTCCAAGGAGGCACGGCTTTCCCTCCTGGCTCTTCGGGCGTGGGAGCTGTGGCCAGAGCCGCAGCCCTACCAGAAAATGCCTCGCAGGCTGGCGCGGCGGCGCCAGGTGGGCGCCGGTGGCGCCGAGGCTGACGGCCGCCGCAAAGCCCGCAGCCCCACGGGCTGTGGGGCCACGCGAGCGGCTGCCAAAGAGCTCTGCAACGAGGCACGGCTTTCCCTCCTGGCTCTTCGGGCGTGGGAGCTGTGGCCAGAGCCGCGGCCCTACCGGAAAATGCTTCGCAGGCTGGCGCGGCGGCGCCACGTAGGCGCCGGTGGCGCCGAGGCTGACGGCTGCCGCAAAGCCCGCAGCCCCACGAGCTGTGGGGCCACGCGATCGGCTGCCAAAGAGCTTTCCAACGAGGCACGGCTTTCCCTCCTGGCTCTTCGGGCGTGGGAGCTGTGGCCAGAGCCGCGGCCCTACCGGAAAATGCTTCACAGGCTGGCGCGGCCGCGCCAGGTGGGCGCCGGTGGCGCCGAGGGTGACGGCCGCCGCAAAGCCCGCAGCCCCATGGGCTTTGGGGCCACGCGAGCGGCTCCCAAAGAGCTTTCCAACGAGGCACGGCTTTCCCTCATGGCTCTTCGGGCGTGGGAGCTGTGGCCAGAGCCGCGGCCCTACCGGAAAATGCTTCGCAGGCTGGCGCGGCGGCGCCACGTGGGCGCTGGTGGGGCCGAGGCTGACGGCCGCCGCAAAGCCCGCAGCCCCACGGGCTGTGGGGCCACGCAAGCAGCTGCCAAAGAGCTTTCCAAGGAGGCACGGCTTTCCCTCCTGGCTCTTCGGGCGTGGGAGCTGTGGCCAGAGCCGCAGCCCTACCAGAAAATGCCTCGCAGGCTGGCGCGGCGGCGCCAGGTGGGCGCCGGTGGCGCCGAGGCTGACGGCCGCCGCAAAGCCCGCAGCCCCACGGGCTGTGGGGCCACGCGAGCGTCTGCCAAAGAGCTTTGCAACGAGGCACGGCTTTCCCTCCTGGCTCTTCGGGCGTGGGAGCTGTGGCCAGAGCCGCGGCCCTACCGGAAAATGCTTCGCAGGCTGCCGCGGCGGCGCCACGTAGGCGCCGGTGGCGCCGAGGCTGACGGCCGCCGCAAAGCCCGCAGCCCCACGAGCTGTGGGGCCACGCGAGCGGCTGCCAAAGAGCTTTCCAACGAGGCACGGCTTTCCCTCATGGCTCTTCGGGCGTGGGACCTGTGGCCAGAGCCGCGGCCCTACCGGAAAATGCTTCGCAGGCTGGAGCGGCGGTGCCAGGTGGGCGCCGGTGGCGCCGAGGCTGAAGGCCGCCGCAAAGCCCGCAGCCCCACGGGCTGTGGGGCCACGCGAGCGGCTGCCAAAGAGCTTTCCAACGAGGCACGGCTTTCCCTCCTGGCTCTTCGGGCGTGGGAGTTTTTACCAGAGGCGCAACCCTACCTCAAAATGCTTTGCAGGCTCGAGCGGCGGGGCCACGTGGGCGCCCGTGGCGCCGAGGCTGACGGCCGCCGCAAAGCCCGCAGCCCCACGGGCTGTGGGGCCACGCGACCGGCTGCCAAAGAGCTTTCCAACGAGGCACGGCTTTCCCTCCTGGCTCTTTGGGCGTGGGAGCTGTGGCCAGAGGCGCGACGCTACCTCAAAATGCTTTGCAGGCTCGAGCGGCGGTGCCACGTGGGCGCCGGTTGCGCCGAGACTGACGGCCGCCACAAAGCCCGCAGCCCCACGGGCTGTGGGGCCACGCGACCGGCTGCCAAAGAGCTTTCCAACGAGGCACGGCTTTCCCTCCTGGCTCTTCAGGCATGGGACCTGTGGCCAGAGCCGCGGCCCTACCGGAAAATGCTTCGCAGGCTGGCGCGGCGGCGCCACGTGTGCGCCGGTGGCGCCCAAGCTGACGGCCGCCGCAAAGCCCGCAGCCCCATTGGCTGTGGGGCCATGCGAGCGGCTGCCAAAGAGCTTTCCAAGGAGGCACGGCTTTCCCTCCTGGCTCTTCGGGCGTGGGAGCTGTGGCCAGAGCCGCGGCCCTACGGGAAAAAGCTTAGCAGGTGGGCGCCGGTGGCGCCGAGGCTAACGGCCGCCGCAAAGCCCGCAGCCCCACGGGCTGTGGGGCCACGCGAGCGGCTGCCAAAGAGCTTTCCAACGAGGTACTGCTTTCCCTCCTGGCTCTTCGGGCGTGGGAGCTGTCGCCAGAGCCGCGGCCCTACCGGAAAATGCTTCGCAGGCTGGCGCGGCGGCGCCACATGGGCACCAATGGCACCGAGGCTGACGGCCGCCGCAAAGCCCGCAGCCCCACGGGCTGTGGGGCCACACGAGCGGCTGCCAAAGAGCTTTCCAACGAGGCACGGCTTTCCCTCCTGGCTCTTCGGGCGTGGGAGCTGTGGCCAGAGCCTCGGCCCTACCAGAAAATGCTTCGCGGGCTGGCGCGGCGTCGCCACGTCGGCGCCGGTAGCGCCGAGGTTGACGGCCGCCGCAAAGCCCGCAGCCCCACGGGCAGTGGGGCCCTGCGAGCGGCTGCCAAAGAGCTTTCCAACTGTGGAATAATTACTAAATTGGCCAAGAATACAAAAATACAGCATTGTTCACACATTAAGGAAAGTCATAAAATCGAGAGGCTTCTGAGGTAGAATACAGCCGCAGCTAGCACACGAAGAATGCAGCATCTGTGATTCCCTGTACAAGGTTGTTTGCGAAACTACACGAGGGATGGAACGGAACACGCTTGTTCCGTGGCCTTCCCTTGTGACGAATAGCAGATATGGGGACGAGATGGTACTACGGAACTGATAAGTGGCCTACACGCTACCCGAGCCAACATTTCGTCTAATGTTGATGAAATGCTGTCCTTTTGTGCGAACTTTGCTCACCACAATGTACCAAAACACACCTCCATCCCGGAGGCTATCCGCCCCCGAGGTGTGAACACTCCTCCTTGAATACATTAATCATAATAAAAGTACGTATGACTAAAGTCACTCAAACTCTACTTTGAAGATAAAAAAAAAAATATAAAAATAGCCCAAGAGAGAGGGGATGTCAGGGAAGACACCATCGCGAAGAATTCCACCGCTGATTTCCGGGATCAGTCGACGGGCTGAGCCTCTCTTCCCCCCCATAGGGACGCCTTTGGGTAAGACTTCGATTACACCGAGCGCTTTCTCGGGGACTTAGAAATTTCTCTAGAGAATCTCTACCCTACATTTATAGCCAGGCTGTATCGTTTATAATTTTGTCGCGCGTTTGTATACTTAGCAATATCTTTATTTGCACGTGCTTTGCAGACAGTGTATTTATCACCGGCAATCCAAAAGAACCTGTATATCTGTTGTTTAAATAAACTGCACTGTTTAAGTAGCTAGCCGTTTCGCTTTCTCACTGAACGCGACCAAAACTTGAGAGAGGCCGTGCCAGTTCAGGAGTACGACTAGACTGAAGGTGCAGTCCACTATTAGTGTATCCAAATCGTAATAGTTTAATATACATTAAACGCGATTGGACTGATAGTGCTGAATTGGGCATCACTCAGAATTTAAACCTAGCCGCACCTAGCCTCCCACCTCGGTGAAGAGTGTTAGAACGCAAGGGGGTTTATCTTCTGCCAAAACCGCTTGGCCCCGTTTCACGCGACACCAACGAGGCACGGCTTTTCCTCCTGGCTCTTCGGGCGTGGGAGATGTGACCAGAGCCGCGGCCCTACCGGAAAATGCTTCGCAGGCTGGCGTGGCGGCGCCAGGTGGGCGCCGGTGGCGCCGAGGCTGACGGCCGCCGGAAAGCCCGCAGCCCCACGGGCTGTGGGGCCACGCGAGCAGCTGCCAAAGAGCTTTCCAACGAGGCATGGCTTTCCCTCCTGGCTCTTTGGGCATGGGAGCTGTGGCCAGAGCCGCGGCCCTACCGCAAAATGCTTCGCAGGCTCGAGCGGCGGTGCCACGTGGGCGCCGGTGGCGCCGAAGCTGACGGCCGCCGCAAAGCCCGCAGCCCCACGGGCTGTGGGGCCACGCGATCGGCTGCCAAGGAGCTTTCCAACGAGGCACGGCTTTCCCTCCTGGCTCTTCGGGCGTGGGAGCTGTGGCCAGAGCCGCAACCCTACCAGAAAATGCTTCGCAGGCTGGCACGGCGGCGCCAGGAGGGCACCGGTGGCGCCGAGGCTGACGGCCGCCGCAAAGCCCGCAGCCCCATGGGCTGTGGGGCCACGCGAGCGGATGCCAAAGAGCTTTCCAACGAGGCACGGCTTTCCCTCCTGGCTCTTCGGGCGTGGGAGCTGTGGCCAGAGCCGCGGCCCTACCAGAAAATGCTTCGCAGGCTGGCGCGGCGGCGCCACGTGGGCGCCGGTGGCGCCCAAGCTGACAGCCGCCGCAAAGCCCGCAGCCCCACGGGCTGTGGGGCCACGCGAGCGGCTGCCAAAGAGCTTTCCAACGAGGTACTGCTTTCCCTCCTGGCTCTTCGGGCGTGGGAGCTGTCGCCAGAGCCGCGGCCCTACCCGAAAATGCTTCGCAGGCTGGCGCGGCGGCGCCACATGGGCACCAATAGCACCGAGGCTGACGGCCGCCGCAAAGCCCGCAGCCCCACGGGCTGTGGGGCCACACGAGCGGCTGCCAAAGAGCTTTCCAACGAGGCACGGCTTTTCCTCCTGGCTCTTCGGGCGTGGGAGATGTGGCCAGAACCGCGGCACTACGGGAAAATGCTTCGCAGGCTGGCGTGGCGGCGCCACGTGGGCGCAGATGGTGCCGAGGCTGACGGCTGCCGGAAAGCCCGGAGCCCCACGGGCTGTGGGGCAACGCGAGCAGCTGCCAAAGAGCTTTCCAACCAGGCATGGCTTTCCCTCCTGGCTCTTTGGGCGTGGGAGCTGTGGCCAGAGCCGCGGCCCTACCGCAAAATGCTTCGCAGGCTCGAGCGGCGGTGCCACGTGGGCGCCGGTGGCGCCGAAGCTGACGGCCGCCGCAAAGCCCGCAGCCCCACGGGCTGTGGGGCCACGCGATCGGCTGCCAAATAGCTTTCCAACGAGGCACGGCTTTCCCTCCTGGCTCTTCGGGCGTGGGAGCTGTCGCCAGAGCCGCGGCCCTACCCGAAAATGCTTCGCGGGCTGGCGCGGCGGCGCCACGAAGGTGCCGGTGGCACCGAGGCTGACGGCCGCCGCAAAGCCCGCAGCCGCACGGGCTGTGGGGCCACGCGAGCGGCTGCCAAAGAGCTTTCCAACGAGGTACGGCTTTCCCTCCTGGCTCTTCGGGCGTGGGAGCTGTGGCCAGAGCCGCGGCCCTACCGGAAAATGCTTCGCAGGCTGGCGCGGAGGCGCCACGTGGGCGCCGGTGGCGCCGAGGCTGACAGCCGCCGCAAAGCCCGCAGCCCCACGGGCTGTGGGGCAACGCGAGTGGCTGCCAAAGAGCTTTCCAACGAGGCACGGCTTTCCCTCCTGGCTCTTCAGCGTGGGAGCTGTGGCCAGAGCCGCGGCCCTACCGGAAAATGCTTCGCAGGCTGGCTCGGCTGCGCCACGTGTGCGCCAGGGGCGCCGAGGCTGACGGCCGCCGCAAAGCCCGCAGCCGCACGGGCTGTGGGGCCACGCGAGCGGCTGCCAAAGAGCTTTCCAACGAGGCACGGCTTTCCCTCCTGGCTCTTCGGGCGTGGGAGCTGTGGCCAGAGCCACGGCCCTACCGGAAAATGCTCTGCAGTCTGGCGCGGCCGCGCTAGCTGGGCGCCGGTGGCGCCGAGGCTGACGGCCGCCACAAAGCCCGCAGCCCCACGGGCTGTGGGGCCACGCGAGCGGCTGCCAAAGAGCTTTCCAACGAGGCACGGCTTTCCCTCCTGGCTCTTCGGGCGTGGGAGCTGTTGCCAGAGCCGCGGCCCTACCGGAAAATGCTTCGGGGGCTGGCGCGGTGGCGCCACGTGGGCGCCGGTGGCGCCGAGGCTGACGGCTGCCGCAAAGCCCGCAGCCCCACGGGCGGTGGGGCCACGCGAACGGCTGCCAAAGAGCTTTCCAACGAGGCACGGCTTTCCCTCCTGGCTCTTCGGGCGTGGGAGCTGTGGCCAGAGCCGCGGCCCTACCGGAAAATGCTTCGCAGGCTGGCGCGGCGGCGCCACGTGGGCGCTGGTGGGGCCGAGGCTGACGGCCGCCGCAAAGCCTGCAGCCCCACGGGCTGTGGGGCCACGCGAGCGGCTGCCAAAGAGCTTTGCAATGAGGCACGGATTTCCCTCCTGGCTCTTCGGGCGTGGGAGCTGTGGCCAGAGCCGCAGCCCTACCAGAAAATGCCTCGCAGGCTGGCGCGGCGGCTCCAGGTGGGCGCCGGTGGCGCCGAGGCTGACGGCCGCCGCAAAGCCCGCAGCCCCACGGGCTGTGGGGCCACGCGAGCGGCTGCCAAAGAGCTTTCCAACGAGGCACGGATTTCCCTCCTGGCTCTTCGGGCGTGGGAGCTGTGGCCAGAGCCGCGGCCCTACCGGAAAATGCTTCGCAGGCTGGCGCGGCGGCGCCACGTAGGCGCCGGTGGCGCCGAGGCTGACGGCGGCCGCAAAGCCCGCAGCCCCACGGGCTGTGGGGCCACAAGAGCAGCTGCCAAAGAACTTTCCAACGAGGCACGGCTTTCCCTCTTGGCTCTTCAGGCATGGGACCTGTGGCCAAAGCCGCGGCCCTACCGGAAAATACTTCGCAGGCTGGCGCGGCGGCGCCACGTGGGCGCCGGTGGCGCCGAAGCTGACGGCCGCCGCAAAGCCCGCAGCCCCATGGGCTGTGGGGCCACGCGAGCGGCTGCCAAAGAGCTTTCCAACGAGGCACGACTTTCCCTCCTGGCTCTTTGGGCGTGGGAGCTTTTACCCGAGGCGCAACCCTACCTCAAAATGCTTTGCAGGCTCGAGTGGCGGGGCCACGTGGGCGCCAGTGGCGCCGAGGCTGATCGCCGCCGCAAAGCCCGCAGCCCCACGGGCTGTGGGGCCACGCGACCGGCTGCCAAAGAGCTTTCCAACGAGGCACAGCTTTCCCTCCTGGCTCTTCGGGCGTGGGACCTGTGGCCAGAGCCGCGGCCCTACCGGAAAATGCTTCGCAGGCTGGCGCGGCGGCGCCACGTGGGCGCCGGTGGCGCCGAAGCTGACGGACGCCGCAAAGCCCGCAGCCCCATGGGCTGTGGGGCCACGCGAGCGGCTGCCAAAGAGCTTTCCAACGAGGCACGGCTTTCCCTCCTGGCTCTTCGGGCGTGGGAGCTGTGGCCAGAGCCGCGGCCCTACCGGAAAATGCTTCCAAGGCTGGCGCGGCGGCACCACGTGGGCGCTGGTGGCGCCGAGGCTGACGGCCGCGGCAAAGCCCGCAGCCCCACGGGCTGTTGGGCCACGCGAGCAGCTGCCAAAGAACTTTCCAACGAGGCACGGCTTTCCCTCCTGGCTCTTCGGGCGTGGGAGCTGTGGCCAGAGCCGCAGCCCTACCAGAAAATGCTTCGCAGGCTGGAGCGGCGGTGCCACGTGGGCGCCGGTGGCGCCGAGGCTGACAGCCGCCGCAAAGCCCGCAGCCCCACGGGCTGTGGGGCCACGCGACCGGCTGCCAAAGAGCTTTCCAACGAGGCACGGCTTTCCCTCCTGGCTCTTCAGGCATGGGACCTGTGGCCAGAGCCGCGGCCCTACCGGAAAATGCTTCGCAGGCTGGAGCGGCGGCGCCACGAAGGTGCCGGTGGCACCGAGGCTGACGGCCGCCGCAAAGCCCGCAGCCGCACGGGCTGTGGGGCCACGCGAGCGACTGCCAAAGAGCTTTCCAACGAGGCACGGCTTTCCCTCCTGGCTCTTCGGGCGTGGGAGCTGTGCCCAGAGCCGCAGCCCTACCAGAAAATGCTTCGCAGGCTGGAGCGGCGGTGCCACGTGGGCGCCGGTGGCGCCGAAGCTGACGGCCGCCGCAAAGCCCGCAGCCCCACAGGCTGTGGGGCCACGCGAGCGGCTGCCAAAGAGCTTTCCAACGAGGCACGGCTTTCCCTCCTGGCTCTTCGGGCGTGGGAGCTGTCGCCAGAGCC
>NW_026961618.1:0-47717 GCF_963924245.1 Chroicocephalus ridibundus
CAGAGAGCCGTCCTCAAAACAAACACACATCTTGACATATCTCCCACATTGATCGCAGTGTCTCCAGGAACGGCATTCAAGGAGCCAGGAACTTTTCTCCCTACACTGTCCATTGAGTTGTCCTCAAAACCAATATACATCCTGCTATATCTCCCACATGGAAAGTGCCAGGAGGGAGAAGTGGCGATTATGTTTAGACTTTCTCGGAACTGCTTCAAATCAACTAGATATCTTTGTGCTGTAAATCTCCCAACAGCCAAACGCAAAAGCAGCAAACATCTCGCTGTATGTCCCACATCCAAAGTGCCAAGAGAGAGCTTGCTCTCCCTGTCTTTGAGTACTGTTTTCGCTGTGCCGGTTACCTCTTTGCTAACATTCTCTTCAGCGCTGCAGGGAAACCAGGAACCACGTGGAGAAGGCACCCACACTGAAAGTGCCTGGAGGGAACATTGGGGCTTCTTCTCAGTGTCTCTGACATAGGGTTTCACTGTCCCGGGAAAGTCTCTGCTAACACCCTGCAGAGCGCTGTGCCCAATCTACAGAAACGTCTTGCGGTATCTCCTACAGGGAAAGTGCCAGGAGGGAACTGTCCATCTTGTTCTCAGTGTCTCTGAGAATTGCTCTGATTATCCCTGTGACCTCTTTGCTAAGACTCTCCAGAGAGCCGTCCTCAAAACAAACACACATCTTGACATATCTCCCACATTGATCGCAGTGTCTCCAGGAACGGCATTCAAGGAGCCAGGAACTTTTCTCCCTACACTGTCCATTGAGTTGTCCTCAAAACCAATATACATCCTGCTATATCTCCCACATGGAAAGTGCCAGGAGGGAGAAGTGGCGATTATGTTTAGACTTTCTCGGAACTGCTTCAAATCAACTAGATATCTTTGTGCTGTAAATCTCCCAACAGCCAAACGCAAAAGCAGCAAACATCTCGCTGTATGTCCCACATCCAAAGTGCCAAGAGAGAGCTTGCTCTCCCTGTCTTTGAGTACTGTTTTCGCTGTGCCGGTTACCTCTTTGCTAACATTCTCTTCAGCGCTGCAGGGAAACCAGGAACCACGTGGAGAAGGCACCCACACTGAAAGTGCCTGGAGGGAACATTGGGGCTTCTTCTCAGTGTCTCTGACATAGGGTTTCACTGTCCCGGGAAAGTCTCTGCTAACACCCTGCAGAGCGCTGTGCCCAATCTACAGAAACGTCTTGCGGTATCTCCTACAGGGAAAGTGCCAGGAGGGAATTGTCGAGCTTGTTCTCAGTGTCTCTGAGAATTGCTCTGATTATCCCTGTGACCTCTTTGCTAAGACTCTCCAGAGAGCCGTCCTCAAAACAAACACACATCTTGACATATCTCCCACATTGATCGCAGTGTCTCCAGGAACGGCATTCAAGGAGCCAGGAACTTTTCTCCCTACACTGTCCATTGAGTTGTCCTCAAAACCAATATACATCCTGCTATATCTCCCACATGGAAAGTGCCAGGAGGGAGAAGTGGCGATTATGTTTAGACTTTCTCGGAACTGCTTCAAATCAACTAGATATCTTTGTGCTGTAAATCTCCCAACAGCCAAACGCAAAAGCAGCAAACATCTCGCTGTATGTCCCACATCCAAAGTGCCAAGAGAGAGCTTGCTCTCCCTGTCTTTGAGTACTGTTTTCGCTGTGCCGGTTACCTCTTTGCTAACATTCTCTTCAGCGCTGCAGGGAAACCAGGAACCACGTGGAGAAGGCACCCACACTGAAAGTGCCTGGAGGGAACATTGGGGCTTCTTCTCAGTGTCTCTGACATAGGGTTTCACTGTCCCGGGAAAGTCTCTGCTAACACCCTGCAGAGCGCTGTGCCCAATCTACAGAAACGTCTTGCGGTATCTCCTACAGGGAAAGTGCCAGGAGGGAACTGTCCATCTTGTTCTCAGTGTCTCTGAGAATTGCTCTGATTATCCCTGTGACCTCTTTGCTAAGACTCTCCAGAGAGCCGTCCTCAAAACCAACACACATCTTGACATATCTCCCACATTGATCGCAGTGTCTCCAGGAACGGCATTCAAGGAGCCAGGAACTTTTCTCCCTACACTGTCCATTGAGTTGTCCTCAAAACCAATATACATCCTGCTATATCTCCCACATGGAAAGTGCCAGGAGGGAGAAGTGGCGATTATGTTTAGACTTTCTCGGAACTGCTTCAAATCAACTAGATATCTTTGTGCTGTAAATCTCCCAACAGCCAAACGCAAAAGCAGCAAACATCTCGCTGTATGTCCCACATCCAAAGTGCCAAGAGAGAGCTTGCTCTCCCTGTCTTTGAGTACTGTTTTCGCTGTGCCGGTTACCTCTTTGCTAACATTCTCTTCAGCGCTGCAGGGAAACCAGGAACCACGTGGAGAAGGCACCCACACTGAAAGTGCCTGGAGGGAACATTGGGGCTTCTTCTCAGTGTCTCTGACATAGGGTTTCACTGTCCCGGGAAAGTCTCTGCTAACACCCTGCAGAGCGCTGTGCCCAATCTACAGAAACGTCTTGCGGTATCTCCTACAGGGAAAGTGCCAGGAGGGAACTGTCCATCTTGTTCTCAGTGTCTCTGAGAATTGCTCTGATTATCCCTGTGACCTCTTTGCTAAGACTCTCCAGAGAGCCGTCCTCAAAACCAACACACATCTTGACATATCTCCCACATTGATCGCAGTGTCTCCAGGAACGGCATTCAAGGAGCCAGGAACTTTTCTCCCTACACTGTCCATTGAGTTGTCCTCAAAACCAATATACATCCTGCTATATCTCCCACATGGAAAGTGCCAGGAGGGAGAAGTGGCGATTATGTTTAGACTTTCTCGGAACTGCTTCAAATCAACTAGATATCTTTGTGCTGTAAATCTCCCAACAGCCAAACGCAAAAGCAGCAAACATCTCGCTGTATGTCCCACATCCAAAGTGCCAAGAGAGAGCTTGCTCTCCCTGTCTTTGAGTACTGTTTTCGCTGTGCCGGTTACCTCTTTGCTAACATTCTCTTCAGCGCTGCAGGGAAACCAGGAACCACGTGGAGAAGGCACCCACACTGAAAGTGCCTGGAGGGAACATTGGGGCTTCTTCTCAGTGTCTCTGACATAGGGTTTCACTGTCCCGGGAAAGTCTCTGCTAACACCCTGCAGAGCGCTGTGCCCAATCTACAGAAACGTCTTGCGGTATCTCCTACAGGGAAAGTGCCAGGAGGGAACTGTCCATCTTGTTCTCAGTGTCTCTGAGAATTGCTCTGATTATCCCTGTGACCTCTTTGCTAAGACTCTCCAGAGAGCCGTCCTCAAAACAAACACACATCTTGACATATCTCCCACATTGATCGCAGTGTCTCCAGGAACGGCATTCAAGGAGCCAGGAACTTTTCTCCCTACACTGTCCATTGAGTTGTCCTCAAAACCAATATACATCCTGCTATATCTCCCACATGGAAAGTGCCAGGAGGGAGAAGTGGCGATTATGTTTAGACTTTCTCGGAACTGCTTCAAATCAACTAGATATCTTTGTGCTGTAAATCTCCCAACAGCCAAACGCAAAAGCAGCAAACATCTCGCTGTATGTCCCACATCCAAAGTGCCAAGAGAGAGCTTGCTCTCCCTGTCTTTGAGTACTGTTTTCGCTGTGCCGGTTACCTCTTTGCTAACATTCTCTTCAGCGCTGCAGGGAAACCAGGAACCACGTGGAGAAGGCACCCACACTGAAAGTGCCTGGAGGGAACATTGGGGCTTCTTCTCAGTGTCTCTGACATAGGGTTTCACTGTCCCGGGAAAGTCTCTGCTAACACCCTGCAGAGCGCTGTGCCCAATCTACAGAAACGTCTTGCGGTATCTCCTACAGGGAAAGTGCCAGGAGGGAACTGTCCATCTTGTTCTCAGTGTCTCTGAGAATTGCTCTGATTATCCCTGTGACCTCTTTGCTAAGACTCTCCAGAGAGCCGTCCTCAAAACAAACACACATCTTGACATATCTCCCTCATTGATCGCAGTGTCTCCAGGAACGGCATTCAAGGAGCCAGGAACTTTTCTCCCTACACTGTCCATTGAGTTGTCCTCAAAACCAATATACATCCTGCTATATCTCCCACATGGAAAGTGCCAGGAGGGAGAAGTGGCGATTATGTTTAGACTTTCTCGGAACTGCTTCAAATCAACTAGATATCTTTGTGCTGTAAATCTCCCAACAGCCAAACGCAAAAGCAGCAAACATCTCGCTGTATGTCCCACATCCAAAGTGCCAAGAGAGAGCTTGCTCTCCCTGTCTTTGAGTACTGTTTTCGCTGTGCCGGTTACCTCTTTGCTAACATTCTCTTCAGCGCTGCAGGGAAACCAGGAACCACGTGGAGAAGGCACCCACACTGAAAGTGCCTGGAGGGAACATTGGGGCTTCTTCTCAGTGTCTCTGACATAGGGTTTCACTGTCCCGGGAAAGTCTCTGCTAACACCCTGCAGAGCGCTGTGCCCAATCTACAGAAACGTCTTGCGGTATCTCCTACAGGGAAAGTGCCAGGAGGGAACTGTCCATCTTGTTCTCAGTGTCTCTGAGAATTGCTCTGATTATCCCTGTGACCTCTTTGCTAAGACTCTCCAGAGAGCCGTCCTCAAAACAAACACACATCTTGACATATCTCCCACATTGATCGCAGTGTCTCCAGGAACGGCATTCAAGGAGCCAGGAACTTTTCTCCCTACACTGTCCATTGAGTTGTCCTCAAAACCAATATACATCCTGCTATATCTCCCACATGGAAAGTGCCAGGAGGGAGAAGTGGCGATTATGTTTAGACTTTCTCGGAACTGCTTCAAATCAACTAGATATCTTTGTGCTGTAAATCTCCCAACAGCCAAACGCAAAAGCAGCAAACATCTCGCTGTATGTCCCACATCCAAAGTGCCAAGAGAGAGCTTGCTCTCCCTGTCTTTGAGTACTGTTTTCGCTGTGCCGGTTACCTCTTTGCTAACATTCTCTTCAGCGCTGCAGGGAAACCAGGAACCACGTGGAGAAGGCACCCACACTGAAAGTGCCTGGAGGGAACATTGGGGCTTCTTCTCAGTGTCTCTGACATAGGGTTTCACTGTCCCGGGAAAGTCTCTGCTAACACCCTGCAGAGCGCTGTGCCCAATCTACAGAAACGTCTTGCGGTATCTCCTACAGGGAAAGTGCCAGGAGGGAACTGTCCATCTTGTTCTCAGTGTCTCTGAGAATTGCTCTGATTATCCCTGTGACCTCTTTGCTAAGACTCTCCAGAGAGCCGTCCTCAAAACCAACACACATCTTGACATATCTCCCACATTGATCGCAGTGTCTCCAGGAACGGCATTCAAGGAGCCAGGAACTTTTCTCCCTACACTGTCCATTGAGTTGTCCTCAAAACCAATATACATCCTGCTATATCTCCCACATGGAAAGTGCCAGGAGGGAGAAGTGGCGATTATGTTTAGACTTTCTCGGAACTGCTTCAAATCAACTAGATATCTTTGTGCTGTAAATCTCCCAACAGCCAAACGCAAAAGCAGCAAACATCTCGCTGTATGTCCCACATCCAAAGTGCCAAGAGAGAGCTTGCTCTCCCTGTCTTTGAGTACTGTTTTCGCTGTGCCGGTTACCTCTTTGCTAACATTCTCTTCAGCGCTGCAGGGAAACCAGGAACCACGTGGAGAAGGCACCCACACTGAAAGTGCCTGGAGGGAACATTGGGGCTTCTTCTCAGTGTCTCTGACATAGGGTTTCACTGTCCCGGGAAAGTCTCTGCTAACACCCTGCAGAGCGCTGTGCCCAATCTACAGAAACGTCTTGCGGTATCTCCTACAGGGAAAGTGCCAGGAGGGAACTGTCCATCTTGTTCTCAGTGTCTCTGAGAATTGCTCTGATTATCCCTGTGACCTCTTTGCTAAGACTCTCCAGAGAGCCGTCCTCAAAACAAACACACATCTTGACATATCTCCCACATTGATCGCAGTGTCTCCAGGAACGGCATTCAAGGAGCCAGGAACTTTTCTCCCTACACTGTCCATTGAGTTGTCCTCAAAACCAATATACATCCTGCTATATCTCCCACATGGAAAGTGCCAGGAGGGAGAAGTGGCGATTATGTTTAGACTTTCTCGGAACTGCTTCAAATCAACTAGATATCTTTGTGCTGTAAATCTCCCAACAGCCAAACGCAAAAGCAGCAAACATCTCGCTGTATGTCCCACATCCAAAGTGCCAAGAGAGAGCTTGCTCTCCCTGTCTTTGAGTACTGTTTTCGCTGTGCCGGTTACCTCTTTGCTAACATTCTCTTCAGCGCTGCAGGGAAACCAGGAACCACGTGGAGAAGGCACCCACACTGAAAGTGCCTGGAGGGAACATTGGGGCTTCTTCTCAGTGTCTCTGACATAGGGTTTCACTGTCCGGGAAAGTCTCTGCTAACACCCTGCAGAGCGCTGTGCCCAATCTACAGAAACGTCTTGCGGTATCTCCTACAGGGAAAGTGCCAGGAGGGAACTGTCCATCTTGTTCTCAGTGTCTCTGAGAATTGCTCTGATTATCCCTGTGACCTCTTTGCTAAGACTCTCCAGAGAGCCGTCCTCAAAACAAACACACATCTTGACATATCTCCCTCATTGATCGCAGTGTCTCCAGGAACGGCATTCAAGGAGCCAGGAACTTTTCTCCCTACACTGTCCATTGAGTTGTCCTCAAAACCAATATACATCCTGCTATATCTCCCACATGGAAAGTGCCAGGAGGGAGAAGTGGGGATTATGTTTAGACTTTCTCGGAACTGCTTCAAATCAACTAGATATCTTTGTGCTGTAAATCTCCCAACAGCCAAACGCAAAAGCAGCAAACATCTCGCTGTATGTCCCACATCCAAAGTGCCAAGAGAGAGCTTGCTCTCCCTGTCTTTGAGTACTGTTTTCGCTGTGCCGGTTACCTCTTTGCTAACATTCTCTTCAGCGCTGCAGGGAAACCAGGAACCACGTGGAGAAGGCACCCACACTGAAAGTGCCTGGAGGGAACATTGGGGCTTCTTCTCAGTGTCTCTGACATAGGGTTTCACTGTCCCGGGAAAGTCTCTGCTAACACCCTGCAGAGCGCTGTGCCCAATCTACAGAAACGTCTTGCGGTATCTCCTACAGGGAAAGTGCCAGGAGGGAACTGTCCATCTTGTTCTCAGTGTCTCTGAGAATTGCTCTGATTATCCCTGTGACCTCTTTGCTAAGACTCTCCAGAGAGCCGTCCTCAAAACCAACACACATCTTGACATATCTCCCACATTGATCGCAGTGTCTCCAGGAACGGCATTCAAGGAGCCAGGAACTTTTCTCCCTACACTGTCCATTGAGTTGTCCTCAAAACCAATATACATCCTGCTATATCTCCCACATGGAAAGTGCCAGGAGGGAGAAGTGGCGATTATGTTTAGACTTTCTCGGAACTGCTTCAAATCAACTAGATATCTTTGTGCTGTAAATCTCCCAACAGCCAAACGCAAAAGCAGCAAACATCTCGCTGTATGTCCCACATCCAAAGTGCCAAGAGAGAGCTTGCTCTCCCTGTCTTTGAGTACTGTTTTCGCTGTGCCGGTTACCTCTTTGCTAACATTCTCTTCAGCGCTGCAGGGAAACCAGGAACCACGTGGAGAAGGCACCCACACTGAAAGTGCCTGGAGGGAACATTGGGGCTTCTTCTCAGTGTCTCTGACATAGGGTTTCACTGTCCCGGGAAAGTCTCTGCTAACACCCTGCAGAGCGCTGTGCCCAATCTACAGAAACGTCTTGCGGTATCTCCTACAGGGAAAGTGCCAGGAGGGAACTGTCCATCTTGTTCTCAGTGTCTCTGAGAATTGCTCTGATTATCCCTGTGACCTCTTTGCTAAGACTCTCCAGAGAGCCGTCCTCAAAACCAACACACATCTTGACATATCTCCCACATTGATCGCAGTGTCTCCAGGAACGGCATTCAAGGAGCCAGGAACTTTTCTCCCTACACTGTCCATTGAGTTGTCCTCAAAACCAATATACATCCTGCTATATCTCCCACATGGAAAGTGCCAGGAGGGAGAAGTGGCGATTATGTTTAGACTTTCTCGGAACTGCTTCAAATCAACTAGATATCTTTGTGCTGTAAATCTCCCAACAGCCAAACGCAAAAGCAGCAAACATCTCGCTGTATGTCCCACATCCAAAGTGCCAAGAGAGAGCTTGCTCTCCCTGTCTTTGAGTACTGTTTTCGCTGTGCCGGTTACCTCTTTGCTAACATTCTCTTCAGCGCTGCAGGGAAACCAGGAACCACGTGGAGAAGGCACCCACACTGAAAGTGCCTGGAGGGAACATTGGGGCTTCTTCTCAGTGTCTCTGACATAGGGTTTCACTGTCCCGGGAAAGTCTCTGCTAACACCCTGCAGAGCGCTGTGCCCAATCTACAGAAACGTCTTGCGGTATCTCCTACAGGGAAAGTGCCAGGAGGGAATTGTCGAGCTTGTTCTCAGTGTCTCTGAGAATTGCTCTGATTATCCCTGTGACCTCTTTGCTAAGACTCTCCAGAGAGCCGTCCTCAAAACCAACACACATCTTGACATATCTCCCACATTGATCGCAGTGTCTCCAGGAACGGCATTCAAGGAGCCAGGAACTTTTCTCCCTACACTGTCCATTGAGTTGTCCTCAAAACCAATATACATCCTGCTATATCTCCCACATGGAAAGTGCCAGGAGGGAGAAGTGGCGATTATGTTTAGACTTTCTCGGAACTGCTTCAAATCAACTAGATATCTTTGTGCTGTAAATCTCCCAACAGCCAAACGCAAAAGCAGCAAACATCTCGCTGTATGTCCCACATCCAAAGTGCCAAGAGAGAGCTTGCTCTCCCTGTCTTTGAGTACTGTTTTCGCTGTGCCGGTTACCTCTTTGCTAACATTCTCTTCAGCGCTGCAGGGAAACCAGGAACCACGTGGAGAAGGCACCCACACTGAAAGTGCCTGGAGGGAACATTGGGGCTTCTTCTCAGTGTCTCTGACATAGGGTTTCACTGTCCCGGGAAAGTCTCTGCTAACACCCTGCAGAGCGCTGTGCCCAATCTACAGAAACGTCTTGCGGTATCTCCTACAGGGAAAGTGCCAGGAGGGAACTGTCCATCTTGTTCTCAGTGTCTCTGAGAATTGCTCTGATTATCCCTGTGACCTCTTTGCTAAGACTCTCCAGAGAGCCGTCCTCAAAACAAACACACATCTTGACATATCTCCCACATTGATCGCAGTGTCTCCAGGAACGGCATTCAAGGAGCCAGGAACTTTTCTCCCTACACTGTCCATTGAGTTGTCCTCAAAACCAATATACATCCTGCTATATCTCCCACATGGAAAGTGCCAGGAGGGAGAAGTGGCGATTATGTTTAGACTTTCTCGGAACTGCTTCAAATCAACTAGATATCTTTGTGCTGTAAATCTCCCAACAGCCAAACGCAAAAGCAGCAAACATCTCGCTGTATGTCCCACATCCAAAGTGCCAAGAGAGAGCTTGCTCTCCCTGTCTTTGAGTACTGTTTTCGCTGTGCCGGTTACCTCTTTGCTAACATTCTCTTCAGCGCTGCAGGGAAACCAGGAACCACGTGGAGAAGGCACCCACACTGAAAGTGCCTGGAGGGAACATTGGGGCTTCTTCTCAGTGTCTCTGACATAGGGTTTCACTGTCCCGGGAAAGTCTCTGCTAACACCCTGCAGAGCGCTGTGCCCAATCTACAGAAACGTCTTGCGGTATCTCCTACAGGGAAAGTGCCAGGAGGGAATTGTCGAGCTTGTTCTCAGTGTCTCTGAGAATTGCTCTGATTATCCCTGTGACCTCTTTGCTAAGACTCTCCAGAGAGCCGTCCTCAAAACCAACACACATCTTGACATATCTCCCACATTGATCGCAGTGTCTCCAGGAACGGCATTCAAGGAGCCAGGAACTTTTCTCCCTACACTGTCCATTGAGTTGTCCTCAAAACCAATATACATCCTGCTATATCTCCCACATGGAAAGTGCCAGGAGGGAGAAGTGGCGATTATGTTTAGACTTTCTCGGAACTGCTTCAAATCAACTAGATATCTTTGTGCTGTAAATCTCCCAACAGCCAAACGCAAAAGCAGCAAACATCTCGCTGTATGTCCCACATCCAAAGTGCCAAGAGAGAGCTTGCTCTCCCTGTCTTTGAGTACTGTTTTCGCTGTGCCGGTTACCTCTTTGCTAACATTCTCTTCAGCGCTGCAGGGAAACCAGGAACCACGTGGAGAAGGCACCCACACTGAAAGTGCCTGGAGGGAACATTGGGGCTTCTTCTCAGTGTCTCTGACATAGGGTTTCACTGTCCCGGGAAAGTCTCTGCTAACACCCTGCAGAGCGCTGTGCCCAATCTACAGAAACGTCTTGCGGTATCTCCTACAGGGAAAGTGCCAGGAGGGAATTGTCGAGCTTGTTCTCAGTGTCTCTGAGAATTGCTCTGATTATCCCTGTGACCTCTTTGCTAAGACTCTCCAGAGAGCCGTCCTCAAAACCAACACACATCTTGACATATCTCCCACATTGATCGCAGTGTCTCCAGGAACGGCATTCAAGGAGCCAGGAACTTTTCTCCCTACACTGTCCATTGAGTTGTCCTCAAAACCAATATACATCCTGCTATATCTCCCACATGGAAAGTGCCAGGAGGGAGAAGTGGCGATTATGTTTAGACTTTCTCGGAACTGCTTCAAATCAACTAGATATCTTTGTGCTGTAAATCTCCCAACAGCCAAACGCAAAAGCAGCAAACATCTCGCTGTATGTCCCACATCCAAAGTGCCAAGAGAGAGCTTGCTCTCCCTGTCTTTGAGTACTGTTTTCACTGTCCCGGTTACCTCTTTGCTAACATTCTCTTCAGCGCTGCAGGGAAACCAGGAACCACGTGGAGAAGGCACCCACACTGAAAGTGCCTGGAGGGAACATTGGGGCTTCTTCTCAGTGTCTCTGACATAGGGTTTCACTGTCCCGGGAAAGTCTCTGCTAACACCCTGCAGAGCGCTGTGCCCAATCTACAGAAACGTCTTGCGGTATCTCCTACAGGGAAAGTGCCAGGAGGGAACTGTCCATCTTGTTCTCAGTGTCTCTGAGAATTGCTCTGATTATCCCTGTGACCTCTTTGCTAAGACTCTCCAGAGAGCCGTCCTCAAAACAAACACACATCTTGACATATCTCCCACATTGATCGCAGTGTCTCCAGGAACGGCATTCAAGGAGCCAGGAACTTTTCTCCCTACACTGTCCATTGAGTTGTCCTCAAAACCAATATACATCCTGCTATATCTCCCACATGGAAAGTGCCAGGAGGGAGAAGTGGCGATTATGTTTAGACTTTCTCGGAACTGCTTCAAATCAACTAGATATCTTTGTGCTGTAAATCTCCCAACAGCCAAACGCAAAAGCAGCAAACATCTCGCTGTATGTCCCACATCCAAAGTGCCAAGAGAGAGCTTGCTCTCCCTGTCTTTGAGTACTGTTTTCGCTGTGCCGGTTACCTCTTTGCTAACATTCTCTTCAGCGCTGCAGGGAAACCAGGAACCACGTGGAGAAGGCACCCACACTGAAAGTGCCTGGAGGGAACATTGGGGCTTCTTCTCAGTGTCTCTGACATAGGGTTTCACTGTCCCGGGAAAGTCTCTGCTAACACCCTGCAGAGCGCTGTGCCCAATCTACAGAAACGTCTTGCGGTATCTCCTACAGGGAAAGTGCCAGGAGGGAACTGTCCATCTTGTTCTCAGTGTCTCTGAGAATTGCTCTGATTATCCCTGTGACCTCTTTGCTAAGACTCTCCAGAGAGCCGTCCTCAAAACAAACACACATCTTGACATATCTCCCACATTGATCGCAGTGTCTCCAGGAACGGCATTCAAGGAGCCAGGAACTTTTCTCCCTACACTGTCCATTGAGTTGTCCTCAAAACCAATATACATCCTGCTATATCTCCCACATGGAAAGTGCCAGGAGGGAGAAGTGGCGATTATGTTTAGACTTTCTCGGAACTGCTTCAAATCAACTAGATATCTTTGTGCTGTAAATCTCCCAACAGCCAAACGCAAAAGCAGCAAACATCTCGCTGTATGTCCCACATCCAAAGTGCCAAGAGAGAGCTTGCTCTCCCTGTCTTTGAGTACTGTTTTCGCTGTGCCGGTTACCTCTTTGCTAACATTCTCTTCAGCGCTGCAGGGAAACCAGGAACCACGTGGAGAAGGCACCCACACTGAAAGTGCCTGGAGGGAACATTGGGGCTTCTTCTCAGTGTCTCTGACATAGGGTTTCACTGTCCCGGGAAAGTCTCTGCTAACACCCTGCAGAGCGCTGTGCCCAATCTACAGAAACGTCTTGCGGTATCTCCTACAGGGAAAGTGCCAGGAGGGAATTGTCGAGCTTGTTCTCAGTGTCTCTGAGAATTGCTCTGATTATCCCTGTGACCTCTTTGCTAAGACTCTCCAGAGAGCCGTCCTCAAAACCAACACACATCTTGACATATCTCCCTCATTGATCGCAGTGTCTCCAGGAACGGCATTCAAGGAGCCAGGAACTTTTCTCCCTACACTGTCCATTGAGTTGTCCTCAAAACCAATATACATCCTGCTATATCTCCCACATGGAAAGTGCCAGGAGGGAGAAGTGGCGATTATGTTTAGACTTTCTCGGAACTGCTTCAAATCAACTAGATATCTTTGTGCTGTAAATCTCCCAACAGCCAAACGCAAAAGCAGCAAACATCTCGCTGTATGTCCCACATCCAAAGTGCCAAGAGAGAGCTTGCTCTCCCTCTCTTTGAGTACTGTTTTCGCTGTGCCGGTTACCTCTTTGCTAACATTCTCTTCAGCGCTGCAGGGAAACCAGGAACCACGTGGAGAAGGCACCCACACTGAAAGTGCCTGGAGGGAACATTGGGGCTTCTTCTCAGTGTCTCTGACATAGGGTTTCACTGTCCCGGGAAAGTCTCTGCTAACACCCTGCAGAGCGCTGTGCCCAATCTACAGAAACGTCTTGCGGTATCTCCTACAGGGAAAGTGCCAGGAGGGAACTGTCGAGCTTGTTCTCAGTGTCTCTGAGAATTGCTCTGATTATCCCTGTGACCTCTTTGCTAAGACTCTCCAGAGAGCCGTCCTCAAAACCAACACACATCTTGACATATCTCCCTCATTGATCGCAGTGTCTCCAGGAACGGCATTCAAGGAGCCAGGAACTTTTCTCCCTACACTGTCCATTGAGTTGTCCTCAAAACCAATATACATCCTGCTATATCTCCCACATGGAAAGTGCCAGGAGGGAGAAGTGGCGATTATGTTTAGACTTTCTCGGAACTGCTTCAAATCAACTAGATATCTTTGTGCTGTAAATCTCCCAACAGCCAAACGCAAAAGCAGCAAACATCTCGCTGTATGTCCCACATCCAAAGTGCCAAGAGAGAGCTTGCTCTCCCTGTCTTTGAGTACTGTTTTCGCTGTGCCGGTTACCTCTTTGCTAACATTCTCTTCAGCGCTGCAGGGAAACCAGGAACCACGTGGAGAAGGCACCCACACTGAAAGTGCCTGGAGGGAACATTGGGGCTTCTTCTCAGTGTCTCTGACATAGGGTTTCACTGTCCCGGGAAAGTCTCTGCTAACACCCTGCAGAGCGCTGTGCCCAATCTACAGAAACGTCTTGCGGTATCTCCTACAGGGAAAGTGCCAGGAGGGAATTGTCGAGCTTGTTCTCAGTGTCTCTGAGAATTGCTCTGATTATCCCTGTGACCTCTTTGCTAAGACTCTCCAGAGAGCCGTCCTCAAAACCAACACACATCTTGACATATCTCCCACATTGATCGCAGTGTCTCCAGGAACGGCATTCAAGGAGCCAGGAACTTTTCTCCCTACACTGTCCATTGAGTTGTCCTCAAAACCAATATACATCCTGCTATATCTCCCACATGGAAAGTGCCAGGAGGGAGAAGTGGCGATTATGTTTAGACTTTCTCGGAACTGCTTCAAATCAACTAGATATCTTTGTGCTGTAAATCTCCCAACAGCCAAACGCAAAAGCAGCAAACATCTCGCTGTATGTCCCACATCCAAAGTGCCAAGAGAGAGCTTGCTCTCCCTCTCTTTGAGTACTGTTTTCGCTGTGCCGGTTACCTCTTTGCTAACATTCTCTTCAGCGCTGCAGGGAAACCAGGAACCACGTGGAGAAGGCACCCACACTGAAAGTGCCTGGAGGGAACATTGGGGCTTCTTCTCAGTGTCTCTGACATAGGGTTTCACTGTCCCGGGAAAGTCTCTGCTAACACCCTGCAGAGCGCTGTGCCCAATCTACAGAAACGTCTTGCGGTATCTCCTACAGGGAAAGTGCCAGGAGGGAATTGTCGAGCTTGTTCTCAGTGTCTCTGAGAATTGCTCTGATTATCCCTGTGACCTCTTTGCTAAGACTCTCCAGAGAGCCGTCCTCAAAACCAACACACATCTTGACATATCTCCCTCATTGATCGCAGTGTCTCCAGGAACGGCATTCAAGGAGCCAGGAACTTTTCTCCCTACACTGTCCATTGAGTTGTCCTCAAAACCAATATACATCCTGCTATATCTCCCACATGGAAAGTGCCAGGAGGGAGAAGTGGCGATTATGTTTAGACTTTCTCGGAACTGCTTCAAATCAACTAGATATCTTTGTGCTGTAAATCTCCCAACAGCCAAACGCAAAAGCAGCAAACATCTCGCTGTATGTCCCACATCCAAAGTGCCAAGAGAGAGCTTGCTCTCCCTCTCTTTGAGTACTGTTTTCGCTGTGCCGGTTACCTCTTTGCTAACATTCTCTTCAGCGCTGCAGGGAAACCAGGAACCACGTGGAGAAGGCACCCACACTGAAAGTGCCTGGAGGGAACATTGGGGCTTCTTCTCAGTGTCTCTGACATAGGGTTTCACTGTCCCGGGAAAGTCTCTGCTAACACCCTGCAGAGCGCTGTGCCCAATCTACAGAAACGTCTTGCGGTATCTCCTACAGGGAAAGTGCCAGGAGGGAACTGTCCATCTTGTTCTCAGTGTCTCTGAGAATTGCTCTGATTATCCCTGTGACCTCTTTGCTAAGACTCTCCAGAGAGCCGTCCTCAAAACCAACACACATCTTGACATATCTCCCTCATTGATCGCAGTGTCTCCAGGAACGGCATTCAAGGAGCCAGGAACTTTTCTCCCTACACTGTCCATTGAGTTGTCCTCAAAACCAATATACATCCTGCTATATCTCCCACATGGAAAGTGCCAGGAGGGAGAAGTGGCGATTATGTTTAGACTTTCTCGGAACTGCTTCAAATCAACTAGATATCTTTGTGCTGTAAATCTCCCAACAGCCAAACGCAAAAGCAGCAAACATCTCGCTGTATGTCCCACATCCAAAGTGCCAAGAGAGAGCTTGCTCTCCCTCTCTTTGACTACTGTTTTCGCTGTGCCGGTTACCTCTTTGCTAACATTCTCTTCAGCGCTGCAGGGAAACCAGGAACCACGTGGAGAAGGCACCCACACTGAAAGTGCCTGGAGGGAACATTGGGGCTTCTTCTCAGTGTCTCTGACATAGGGTTTCACTGTCCCGGGAAAGTCTCTGCTAACACCCTGCAGAGCGCTGTGCCCAATCTACAGAAACGTCTTGCGGTATCTCCTACAGGGAAAGTGCCAGGAGGGAATTGTCGAGCTTGTTCTCAGTGTCTCTGAGAATTGCTCTGATTATCCCTGTGACCTCTTTGCTAAGACTCTCCAGAGAGCCGTCCTCAAAACCAACACACATCTTGACATATCTCCCACATTGATCGCAGTGTCTCCAGGAACGGCATTCAAGGAGCCAGGAACTTTTCTCCCTACACTGTCCATTGAGTTGTCCTCAAAACCAATATACATCCTGCTATATCTCCCACATGGAAAGTGCCAGGAGGGAGAAGTGGCGATTATGTTTAGACTTTCTCGGAACTGCTTCAAATCAACTAGATATCTTTGTGCTGTAAATCTCCCAACAGCCAAACGCAAAAGCAGCAAACATCTCGCTGTATGTCCCACATCCAAAGTGCCAAGAGAGAGCTTGCTCTCCCTGTCTTTGAGTACTGTTTTCGCTGTGCCGGTTACCTCTTTGCTAACATTCTCTTCAGCGCTGCAGGGAAACCAGGAACCACGTGGAGAAGGCACCCACACTGAAAGTGCCTGGAGGGAACATTGGGGCTTCTTCTCAGTGTCTCTGACATAGGGTTTCACTGTCCCGGGAAAGTCTCTGCTAACACCCTGCAGAGCGCTGTGCCCAATCTACAGAAACGTCTTGCGGTATCTCCTACAGGGAAAGTGCCAGGAGGGAATTGTCGAGCTTGTTCTCAGTGTCTCTGAGAATTGCTCTGATTATCCCTGTGACCTCTTTGCTAAGACTCTCCAGAGAGCCGTCCTCAAAACCAACACACATCTTGACATATCTCCCTCATTGATCGCAGTGTCTCCAGGAACGGCATTCAAGGAGCCAGGAACTTTTCTCCCTACACTGTCCATTGAGTTGTCCTCAAAACCAATATACATCCTGCTATATCTCCCACATGGAAAGTGCCAGGAGGGAGAAGTGGCGATTATGTTTAGACTTTCTCGGAACTGCTTCAAATCAACTAGATATCTTTGTGCTGTAAATCTCCCAACAGCCAAACGCAAAAGCAGCAAACATCTCGCTGTATGTCCCACATCCAAAGTGCCAAGAGAGAGCTTGCTCTCCCTGTCTTTGAGTACTGTTTTCACTGTCCCGGTTACCTCTTTGCTAACATTCTCTTCAGCGCTGCAGGGAAACCAGGAACCACGTGGAGAAGGCACCCACACTGAAAGTGCCTGGAGGGAACATTGGGGCTTCTTCTCAGTGTCTCTGACATAGGGTTTCACTGTCCCGGGAAAGTCTCTGCTAACACCCTGCAGAGCGCTGTGCCCAATCTACAGAAACGTCTTGCGGTATCTCCTACAGGGAAAGTGCCAGGAGGGAACTGTCCATCTTGTTCTCAGTGTCTCTGAGAATTGCTCTGATTATCCCTGTGACCTCTTTGCTAAGACTCTCCAGAGAGCCGTCCTCAAAACCAACACACATCTTGACATATCTCCCACATTGATCGCAGTGTCTCCAGGAACGGCATTCAAGGAGCCAGGAACTTTTCTCCCTACACTGTCCATTGAGTTGTCCTCAAAACCAATATACATCCTGCTATATCTCCCACATGGAAAGTGCCAGGAGGGAGAAGTGGCGATTATGTTTAGACTTTCTCGGAACTGCTTCAAATCAACTAGATATCTTTGTGCTGTAAATCTCCCAACAGCCAAACGCAAAAGCAGCAAACATCTCGCTGTATGTCCCACATCCAAAGTGCCAAGAGAGAGCTTGCTCTCCCTGTCTTTGAGTACTGTTTTCGCTGTCCCGGTTACCTCTTTGCTAACATTCTCTTCAGCGCTGCAGGGAAACCAGGAACCACGTGGAGAAGGCACCCACACTGAAAGTGCCTGGAGGGAACATTGGGGCTTCTTCTCAGTGTCTCTGACATAGGGTTTCACTGTCCCGGGAAAGTCTCTGCTAACACCCTGCAGAGCGCTGTGCCCAATCTACAGAAACGTCTTGCGGTATCTCCTACAGGGAAAGTGCCAGGAGGGAACTGTCCATCTTGTTCTCAGTGTCTCTGAGAATTGCTCTGATTATCCCTGTGACCTCTTTGCTAAGACTCTCCAGAGAGCCGTCCTCAAAACCAACACACATCTTGACATATCTCCCACATTGATCGCAGTGTCTCCAGGAACGGCATTCAAGGAGCCAGGAACTTTTCTCCCTACACTGTCCATTGAGTTGTCCTCAAAACCAATATACATCCTGCTATATCTCCCACATGGAAAGTGCCAGGAGGGAGAAGTGGCGATTATGTTTAGACTTTCTCGGAACTGCTTCAAATCAACTAGATATCTTTGTGCTGTAAATCTCCCAACAGCCAAACGCAAAAGCAGCAAACATCTCGCTGTATGTCCCACATCCAAAGTGCCAAGAGAGAGCTTGCTCTCCCTGTCTTTGAGTACTGTTTTCGCTGTGCCGGTTACCTCTTTGCTAACATTCTCTTCAGCGCTGCAGGGAAACCAGGAACCACGTGGAGAAGGCACCCACACTGAAAGTGCCTGGAGGGAACATTGGGGCTTCTTCTCAGTGTCTCTGACATAGGGTTTCACTGTCCCGGGAAAGTCTCTGCTAACACCCTGCAGAGCGCTGTGCCCAATCTACAGAAACGTCTTGCGGTATCTCCTACAGGGAAAGTGCCAGGAGGGAATTGTCGAGCTTGTTCTCAGTGTCTCTGAGAATTGCTCTGATTATCCCTGTGACCTCTTTGCTAAGACTCTCCAGAGAGCCGTCCTCAAAACCAACACACATCTTGACATATCTCCCACATTGATCGCAGTGTCTCCAGGAACGGCATTCAAGGAGCCAGGAACTTTTCTCCCTACACTGTCCATTGAGTTGTCCTCAAAACCAATATACATCCTGCTATATCTCCCACATGGAAAGTGCCAGGAGGGAGAAGTGGCGATTATGTTTAGACTTTCTCGGAACTGCTTCAAATCAACTAGATATCTTTGTGCTGTAAATCTCCCAACAGCCAAACGCAAAAGCAGCAAACATCTCGCTGTATGTCCCACATCCAAAGTGCCAAGAGAGAGCTTGCTCTCCCTGTCTTTGAGTACTGTTTTCGCTGTGCCGGTTACCTCTTTGCTAACATTCTCTTCAGCGCTGCAGGGAAACCAGGAACCACGTGGAGAAGGCACCCACACTGAAAGTGCCTGGAGGGAACATTGGGGCTTCTTCTCAGTGTCTCTGACATAGGGTTTCACTGTCCCGGGAAAGTCTCTGCTAACACCCTGCAGAGCGCTGT
Source organism: Chroicocephalus ridibundus (assembly GCF_963924245.1). NCBI lineage: Eukaryota > Metazoa > Chordata > Aves > Charadriiformes > Laridae > Chroicocephalus > Chroicocephalus ridibundus. The sequence goes on from NW_026961618.1 coordinate 18,925, forward strand.
GCCCAATCTACAGAAACGTCTTGCGGTATCTCCTACAGGGAAAGTGCCAGGAGGGAACTGTCCATCTTGTTCTCAGTGTCTCTGAGAATTGCTCTGATTATCCCTGTGACCTCTTTGCTAAGACTCTCCAGAGAGCCGTCCTCAAAACCAACACACATCTTGACATATCTCCCTCATTGATCGCAGTGTCTCCAGGAACGGCATTCAAGGAGCCAGGAACTTTTCTCCCTACACTGTCCATTGAGTTGTCCTCAAAACCAATATACATCCTGCTATATCTCCCACATGGAAAGTGCCAGGAGGGAGAAGTGGCGATTATGTTTAGACTTTCTCGGAACTGCTTCAAATCAACTAGATATCTTTGTGCTGTAAATCTCCCAACAGCCAAACGCAAAAGCAGCAAACATCTCGCTGTATGTCCCACATCCAAAGTGCCAAGAGAGAGCTTGCTCTCCCTGTCTTTGAGTACTGTTTTCGCTGTGCCGGTTACCTCTTTGCTAACATTCTCTTCAGCGCTGCAGGGAAACCAGGAACCACGTGGAGAAGGCACCCACACTGAAAGTGCCTGGAGGGAACATTGGGGCTTCTTCTCAGTGTCTCTGACATAGGGTTTCACTGTCCCGGGAAAGTCTCTGCTAACACCCTGCAGAGCGCTGTGCCCAATCTACAGAAACGTCTTGCGGTATCTCCTACAGGGAAAGTGCCAGGAGGGAATTGTCGAGCTTGTTCTCAGTGTCTCTGAGAATTGCTCTGATTATCCCTGTGACCTCTTTGCTAAGACTCTCCAGAGAGCCGTCCTCAAAACCAACACACATCTTGACATATCTCCCACATTGATCGCAGTGTCTCCAGGAACGGCATTCAAGGAGCCAGGAACTTTTCTCCCTACACTGTCCATTGAGTTGTCCTCAAAACCAATATACATCCTGCTATATCTCCCACATGGAAAGTGCCAGGAGGGAGAAGTGGCGATTATGTTTAGACTTTCTCGGAACTGCTTCAAATCAACTAGATATCTTTGTGCTGTAAATCTCCCAACAGCCAAACGCAAAAGCAGCAAACATCTCGCTGTATGTCCCACATCCAAAGTGCCAAGAGAGAGCTTGCTCTCCCTGTCTTTGAGTACTGTTTTCGCTGTGCCGGTTACCTCTTTGCTAACATTCTCTTCAGCGCTGCAGGGAAACCAGGAACCACGTGGAGAAGGCACCCACACTGAAAGTGCCTGGAGGGGAACATTGGGGCTTCTTCTCAGTGTCTCTGACATAGGGTTTCACTGTCCCGGGAAAGTCTCTGCTAACACCCTGCAGAGCGCTGTGCCCAATCTACAGAAACGTCTTGCGGTATCTCCTACAGGGAAAGTGCCAGGAGGGAATTGTCGAGCTTGTTCTCAGTGTCTCTGAGAATTGCTCTGATTATCCCTGTGACCTCTTTGCTAAGACTCTCCAGAGAGCCGTCCTCAAAACCAACACACATCTTGACATATCTCCCTCATTGATCGCAGTGTCTCCAGGAACGGCATTCAAGGAGCCAGGAACTTTTCTCCCTACACTGTCCATTGAGTTGTCCTCAAAACCAATATACATCCTGCTATATCTCCCACATGGAAAGTGCCAGGAGGGAGAAGTGGCGATTATGTTTAGACTTTCTCGGAACTGCTTCAAATCAACTAGATATCTTTGTGCTGTAAATCTCCCAACAGCCAAACGCAAAAGCAGCAAACATCTCGCTGTATGTCCCACATCCAAAGTGCCAAGAGAGAGCTTGCTCTCCCTGTCTTTGAGTACTGTTTTCACTGTCCCGGTTACCTCTTTGCTAACATTCTCTTCAGCGCTGCAGGGAAACCAGGAACCACGTGGAGAAGGCACCCACACTGAAAGTGCCTGGAGGGAACATTGGGGCTTCTTCTCAGTGTCTCTGACATAGGGTTTCACTGTCCCGGGAAAGTCTCTGCTAACACCCTGCAGAGCGCTGTGCCCAATCTACAGAAACGTCTTGCGGTATCTCCTACAGGGAAAGTGCCAGGAGGGAACTGTCCATCTTGTTCTCAGTGTCTCTGAGAATTGCTCTGATTATCCCTGTGACCTCTTTGCTAAGACTCTCCAGAGAGCCGTCCTCAAAACAAACACACATCTTGACATATCTCCCACATTGATCGCAGTGTCTCCAGGAACGGCATTCAAGGAGCCAGGAACTTTTCTCCCTACACTGTCCATTGAGTTGTCCTCAAAACCAATATACATCCTGCTATATCTCCCACATGGAAAGTGCCAGGAGGGAGAAGTGGCGATTATGTTTAGACTTTCTCGGAACTGCTTCAAATCAACTAGATATCTTTGTGCTGTAAATCTCCCAACAGCCAAACGCAAAAGCAGCAAACATCTCGCTGTATGTCCCACATCCAAAGTGCCAAGAGAGAGCTTGCTCTCCCTGTCTTTGAGTACTGTTTTCGCTGTCCCGGTTACCTCTTTGCTAACATTCTCTTCAGCGCTGCAGGGAAACCAGGAACCACGTGGAGAAGGCACCCACACTGAAAGTGCCTGGAGGGAACATTGGGGCTTCTTCTCAGTGTCTCTGACATAGGGTTTCACTGTCCCGGGAAAGTCTCTGCTAACACCCTGCAGAGCGCTGTGCCCAATCTACAGAAACGTCTTGCGGTATCTCCTACAGGGAAAGTGCCAGGAGGGAACTGTCGAGCTTGTTCTCAGTGTCTCTGAGAATTGCTCTGATTATCCCTGTGACCTCTTTGCTAAGACTCTCCAGAGAGCCGTCCTCAAAACCAACACACATCTTGACATATCTCCCACATTGATCGCAGTGTCTCCAGGAACGGCATTCAAGGAGCCAGGAACTTTTCTCCCTACACTGTCCATTGAGTTGTCCTCAAAACCAATATACATCCTGCTATATCTCCCACATGGAAAGTGCCAGGAGGGAGAAGTGGCGATTATGTTTAGACTTTCTCGGAACTGCTTCAAATCAACTAGATATCTTTGTGCTGTAAATCTCCCAACAGCCAAACGCAAAAGCAGCAAACATCTCGCTGTATGTCCCACATCCAAAGTGCCAAGAGAGAGCTTGCTCTCCCTGTCTTTGAGTACTGTTTTCGCTGTGCCGGTTACCTCTTTGCTAACATTCTCTTCAGCGCTGCAGGGAAACCAGGAACCACGTGGAGAAGGCACCCACACTGAAAGTGCCTGGAGGGAACATTGGGGCTTCTTCTCAGTGTCTCTGACATAGGGTTTCACTGTCCCGGGAAAGTCTCTGCTAACACCCTGCAGAGCGCTGTGCCCAATCTACAGAAACGTCTTGCGGTATCTCCTACAGGGAAAGTGCCAGGAGGGAATTGTCGAGCTTGTTCTCAGTGTCTCTGAGAATTGCTCTGATTATCCCTGTGACCTCTTTGCTAAGACTCTCCAGAGAGCCGTCCTCAAAACCAACACACATCTTGACATATCTCCCTCATTGATCGCAGTGTCTCCAGGAACGGCATTCAAGGAGCCAGGAACTTTTCTCCCTACACTGTCCATTGAGTTGTCCTCAAAACCAATATACATCCTGCTATATCTCCCACATGGAAAGTGCCAGGAGGGAGAAGTGGCGATTATGTTTAGACTTTCTCGGAACTGCTTCAAATCAACTAGATATCTTTGTGCTGTAAATCTCCCAACAGCCAAACGCAAAAGCAGCAAACATCTCGCTGTATGTCCCACATCCAAAGTGCCAAGAGAGAGCTTGCTCTCCCTGTCTTTGAGTACTGTTTTCACTGTCCCGGTTACCTCTTTGCTAACATTCTCTTCAGCGCTGCAGGGAAACCAGGAACCACGTGGAGAAGGCACCCACACTGAAAGTGCCTGGAGGGAACATTGGGGCTTCTTCTCAGTGTCTCTGACATAGGGTTTCACTGTCCCGGGAAAGTCTCTGCTAACACCCTGCAGAGCGCTGTGCCCAATCTACAGAAACGTCTTGCGGTATCTCCTACAGGGAAAGTGCCAGGAGGGAACTGTCCATCTTGTTCTCAGTGTCTCTGAGAATTGCTCTGATTATCCCTGTGACCTCTTTGCTAAGACTCTCCAGAGAGCCGTCCTCAAAACAAACACACATCTTGACATATCTCCCACATTGATCGCAGTGTCTCCAGGAACGGCATTCAAGGAGCCAGGAACTTTTCTCCCTACACTGTCCATTGAGTTGTCCTCAAAACCAATATACATCCTGCTATATCTCCCACATGGAAAGTGCCAGGAGGGAGAAGTGGCGATTATGTTTAGACTTTCTCGGAACTGCTTCAAATCAACTAGATATCTTTGTGCTGTAAATCTCCCAACAGCCAAACGCAAAAGCAGCAAACATCTCGCTGTATGTCCCACATCCAAAGTGCCAAGAGAGAGCTTGCTCTCCCTGTCTTTGAGTACTGTTTTCGCTGTGCCGGTTACCTCTTTGCTAACATTCTCTTCAGCGCTGCAGGGAAACCAGGAACCACGTGGAGAAGGCACCCACACTGAAAGTGCCTGGAGGGAACATTGGGGCTTCTTCTCAGTGTCTCTGACATAGGGTTTCACTGTCCCGGGAAAGTCTCTGCTAACACCCTGCAGAGCGCTGTGCCCAATCTACAGAAACGTCTTGCGGTATCTCCTACAGGGAAAGTGCCAGGAGGGAACTGTCGAGCTTGTTCTCAGTGTCTCTGAGAATTGCTCTGATTATCCCTGTGACCTCTTTGCTAAGACTCTCCAGAGAGCCGTCCTCAAAACCAACACACATCTTGACATATCTCCCACATTGATCGCAGTGTCTCCAGGAACGGCATTCAAGGAGCCAGGAACTTTTCTCCCTACACTGTCCATTGAGTTGTCCTCAAAACCAATATACATCCTGCTATATCTCCCACATGGAAAGTGCCAGGAGGGAGAAGTGGCGATTATGTTTAGACTTTCTCGGAACTGCTTCAAATCAACTAGATATCTTTGTGCTGTAAATCTCCCAACAGCCAAACGCAAAAGCAGCAAACATCTCGCTGTATGTCCCACATCCAAAGTGCCAAGAGAGAGCTTGCTCTCCCTGTCTTTGAGTACTGTTTTCGCTGTGCCGGTTACCTCTTTGCTAACATTCTCTTCAGCGCTGCAGGGAAACCAGGAACCACGTGGAGAAGGCACCCACACTGAAAGTGCCTGGAGGGAACATTGGGGCTTCTTCTCAGTGTCTCTGACATAGGGTTTCACTGTCCCGGGAAAGTCTCTGCTAACACCCTGCAGAGCGCTGTGCCCAATCTACAGAAACGTCTTGCGGTATCTCCTACAGGGAAAGTGCCAGGAGGGAACTGTCCATCTTGTTCTCAGTGTCTCTGAGAATTGCTCTGATTATCCCTGTGACCTCTTTGCTAAGACTCTCCAGAGAGCCGTCCTCAAAACCAACACACATCTTGACATATCTCCCACATTGATCGCAGTGTCTCCAGGAACGGCATTCAAGGAGCCAGGAACTTTTCTCCCTACACTGTCCATTGAGTTGTCCTCAAAACCAATATACATCCTGCTATATCTCCCACATGGAAAGTGCCAGGAGGGAGAAGTGGCGATTATGTTTAGACTTTCTCGGAACTGCTTCAAATCAACTAGATATCTTTGTGCTGTAAATCTCCCAACAGCCAAACGCAAAAGCAGCAAACATCTCGCTGTATGTCCCACATCCAAAGTGCCAAGAGAGAGCTTGCTCTCCCTGTCTTTGAGTACTGTTTTCGCTGTGCCGGTTACCTCTTTGCTAACATTCTCTTCAGCGCTGCAGGGAAACCAGGAACCACGTGGAGAAGGCACCCACACTGAAAGTGCCTGGAGGGAACATTGGGGCTTCTTCTCAGTGTCTCTGACATAGGGTTTCACTGTCCCGGGAAAGTCTCTGCTAACACCCTGCAGAGCGCTGTGCCCAATCTACAGAAACGTCTTGCGGTATCTCCTACAGGGAAAGTGCCAGGAGGGAATTGTCGAGCTTGTTCTCAGTGTCTCTGAGAATTGCTCTGATTATCCCTGTGACCTCTTTGCTAAGACTCTCCAGAGAGCCGTCCTCAAAACAAACACACATCTTGACATATCTCCCACATTGATCGCAGTGTCTCCAGGAACGGCATTCAAGGAGCCAGGAACTTTTCTCCCTACACTGTCCATTGAGTTGTCCTCAAAACCAATATACATCCTGCTATATCTCCCACATGGAAAGTGCCAGGAGGGAGAAGTGGCGATTATGTTTAGACTTTCTCGGAACTGCTTCAAATCAACTAGATATCTTTGTGCTGTAAATCTCCCAACAGCCAAACGCAAAAGCAGCAAACATCTCGCTGTATGTCCCACATCCAAAGTGCCAAGAGAGAGCTTGCTCTCCCTGTCTTTGAGTACTGTTTTCGCTGTGCCGGTTACCTCTTTGCTAACATTCTCTTCAGCGCTGCAGGGAAACCAGGAACCACGTGGAGAAGGCACCCACACTGAAAGTGCCTGGAGGGAACATTGGGGCTTCTTCTCAGTGTCTCTGACATAGGGTTTCACTGTCCCGGGAAAGTCTCTGCTAACACCCTGCAGAGCGCTGTGCCCAATCTACAGAAACGTCTTGCGGTATCTCCTACAGGGAAAGTGCCAGGAGGGAATTGTCGAGCTTGTTCTCAGTGTCTCTGAGAATTGCTCTGATTATCCCTGTGACCTCTTTGCTAAGACTCTCCAGAGAGCCGTCCTCAAAACCAACACACATCTTGACATATCTCCCACATTGATCGCAGTGTCTCCAGGAACGGCATTCAAGGAGCCAGGAACTTTTCTCCCTACACTGTCCATTGAGTTGTCCTCAAAACCAATATACATCCTGCTATATCTCCCACATGGAAAGTGCCAGGAGGGAGAAGTGGCGATTATGTTTAGACTTTCTCGGAACTGCTTCAAATCAACTAGATATCTTTGTGCTGTAAATCTCCCAACAGCCAAACGCAAAAGCAGCAAACATCTCGCTGTATGTCCCACATCCAAAGTGCCAAGAGAGAGCTTGCTCTCCCTGTCTTTGAGTACTGTTTTCGCTGTGCCGGTTACCTCTTTGCTAACATTCTCTTCAGCGCTGCAGGGAAACCAGGAACCACGTGGAGAAGGCACCCACACTGAAAGTGCCTGGAGGGAACATTGGGGCTTCTTCTCAGTGTCTCTGACATAGGGTTTCACTGTCCCGGGAAAGTCTCTGCTAACACCCTGCAGAGCGCTGTGCCCAATCTACAGAAACGTCTTGCGGTATCTCCTACAGGGAAAGTGCCAGGAGGGAACTGTCCATCTTGTTCTCAGTGTCTCTGAGAATTGCTCTGATTATCCCTGTGACCTCTTTGCTAAGACTCTCCAGAGAGCCGTCCTCAAAACCAACACACATCTTGACATATCTCCCTCATTGATCGCAGTGTCTCCAGGAACGGCATTCAAGGAGCCAGGAACTTTTCTCCCTACACTGTCCATTGAGTTGTCCTCAAAACCAATATACATCCTGCTATATCTCCCACATGGAAAGTGCCAGGAGGGAGAAGTGGCGATTATGTTTAGACTTTCTCGGAACTGCTTCAAATCAACTAGATATCTTTGTGCTGTAAATCTCCCAACAGCCAAACGCAAAAGCAGCAAACATCTCGCTGTATGTCCCACATCCAAAGTGCCAAGAGAGAGCTTGCTCTCCCTGTCTTTGAGTACTGTTTTCGCTGTGCCGGTTACCTCTTTGCTAACATTCTCTTCAGCGCTGCAGGGAAACCAGGAACCACGTGGAGAAGGCACCCACACTGAAAGTGCCTGGAGGGAACATTGGGGCTTCTTCTCAGTGTCTCTGACATAGGGTTTCACTGTCCCGGGAAAGTCTCTGCTAACACCCTGCAGAGCGCTGTGCCCAATCTACAGAAACGTCTTGCGGTATCTCCTACAGGGAAAGTGCCAGGAGGGAACTGTCCATCTTGTTCTCAGTGTCTCTGAGAATTGCTCTGATTATCCCTGTGACCTCTTTGCTAAGACTCTCCAGAGAGCCGTCCTCAAAACCAACACACATCTTGACATATCTCCCTCATTGATCGCAGTGTCTCCAGGAACGGCATTCAAGGAGCCAGGAACTTTTCTCCCTACACTGTCCATTGAGTTGTCCTCAAAACCAATATACATCCTGCTATATCTCCCACATGGAAAGTGCCAGGAGGGAGAAGTGGCGATTATGTTTAGACTTTCTCGGAACTGCTTCAAATCAACTAGATATCTTTGTGCTGTAAATCTCCCAACAGCCAAACGCAAAAGCAGCAAACATCTCGCTGTATGTCCCACATCCAAAGTGCCAAGAGAGAGCTTGCTCTCCCTGTCTTTGAGTACTGTTTTCGCTGTCCCGGTTACCTCTTTGCTAACATTCTCTTCAGCGCTGCAGGGAAACCAGGAACCACGTGGAGAAGGCACCCACACTGAAAGTGCCTGGAGGGAACATTGGGGCTTCTTCTCAGTGTCTCTGACATAGGGTTTCACTGTCCCGGGAAAGTCTCTGCTAACACCCTGCAGAGCGCTGTGCCCAATCTACAGAAACGTCTTGCGGTATCTCCTACAGGGAAAGTGCCAGGAGGGAATTGTCGAGCTTGTTCTCAGTGTCTCTGAGAATTGCTCTGATTATCCCTGTGACCTCTTTGCTAAGACTCTCCAGAGAGCCGTCCTCAAAACCAACACACATCTTGACATATCTCCCACATTGATCGCAGTGTCTCCAGGAACGGCATTCAAGGAGCCAGGAACTTTTCTCCCTACACTGTCCATTGAGTTGTCCTCAAAACCAATATACATCCTGCTATATCTCCCACATGGAAAGTGCCAGGAGGGAGAAGTGGCGATTATGTTTAGACTTTCTCGGAACTGCTTCAAATCAACTAGATATCTTTGTGCTGTAAATCTCCCAACAGCCAAACGCAAAAGCAGCAAACATCTCGCTGTATGTCCCACATCCAAAGTGCCAAGAGAGAGCTTGCTCTCCCTGTCTTTGAGTACTGTTTTCGCTGTGCCGGTTACCTCTTTGCTAACATTCTCTTCAGCGCTGCAGGGAAACCAGGAACCACGTGGAGAAGGCACCCACACTGAAAGTGCCTGGAGGGAACATTGGGGCTTCTTCTCAGTGTCTCTGACATAGGGTTTCACTGTCCCGGGAAAGTCTCTGCTAACACCCTGCAGAGCGCTGTGCCCAATCTACAGAAACGTCTTGCGGTATCTCCTACAGGGAAAGTGCCAGGAGGGAATTGTGGAGCTTGTTCTCAGTGTCTCTGAGAATTGCTCTGATTATCCCTGTGACCTCTTTGCTAAGACTCTCCAGAGAGCCGTCCTCAAAACCAACACACATCTTGACATATCTCCCACATTGATCGCAGTGTCTCCAGGAACGGCATTCAAGGAGCCAGGAACTTTTCTCCCTACACTGTCCATTGAGTTGTCCTCAAAACCAATATACATCCTGCTATATCTCCCACATGGAAAGTGCCAGGAGGGAGAAGTGGCGATTATGTTTAGACTTTCTCGGAACTGCTTCAAATCAACTAGATATCTTTGTGCTGTAAATCTCCCAACAGCCAAACGCAAAAGCAGCAAACATCTCGCTGTATGTCCCACATCCAAAGTGCCAAGAGAGAGCTTGCTCTCCCTGTCTTTGAGTACTGTTTTCGCTGTGCCGGTTACCTCTTTGCTAACATTCTCTTCAGCGCTGCAGGGAAACCAGGAACCACGTGGAGAAGGCACCCACACTGAAAGTGCCTGGAGGGAACATTGGGGCTTCTTCTCAGTGTCTCTGACATAGGGTTTCACTGTCCCGGGAAAGTCTCTGCTAACACCCTGCAGAGCGCTGTGCCCAATCTACAGAAACGTCTTGCGGTATCTCCTACAGGGAAAGTGCCAGGAGGGAACTGTCCATCTTGTTCTCAGTGTCTCTGAGAATTGCTCTGATTATCCCTGTGACCTCTTTGCTAAGACTCTCCAGAGAGCCGTCCTCAAAACAAACACACATCTTGACATATCTCCCACATTGATCGCAGTGTCTCCAGGAACGGCATTCAAGGAGCCAGGAACTTTTCTCCCTACACTGTCCATTGAGTTGTCCTCAAAACCAATATACATCCTGCTATATCTCCCACATGGAAAGTGCCAGGAGGGAGAAGTGGCGATTATGTTTAGACTTTCTCGGAACTGCTTCAAATCAACTAGATATCTTTGTGCTGTAAATCTCCCAACAGCCAAACGCAAAAGCAGCAAACATCTCGCTGTATGTCCCACATCCAAAGTGCCAAGAGAGAGCTTGCTCTCCCTGTCTTTGAGTACTGTTTTCACTGTCCCGGTTACCTCTTTGCTAACATTCTCTTCAGCGCTGCAGGGAAACCAGGAACCACGTGGAGAAGGCACCCACACTGAAAGTGCCTGGAGGGAACATTGGGGCTTCTTCTCAGTGTCTCTGACATAGGGTTTCACTGTCCCGGGAAAGTCTCTGCTAACACCCTGCAGAGCGCTGTGCCCAATCTACAGAAACGTCTTGCGGTATCTCCTACAGGGAAAGTGCCAGGAGGGAATTGTCGAGCTTGTTCTCAGTGTCTCTGAGAATTGCTCTGATTATCCCTGTGACCTCTTTGCTAAGACTCTCCAGAGAGCCGTCCTCAAAACCAACACACATCTTGACATATCTCCCACATTGATCGCAGTGTCTCCAGGAACGGCATTCAAGGAGCCAGGAACTTTTCTCCCTACACTGTCCATTGAGTTGTCCTCAAAACCAATATACATCCTGCTATATCTCCCACATGGAAAGTGCCAGGAGGGAGAAGTGGCGATTATGTTTAGACTTTCTCGGAACTGCTTCAAATCAACTAGATATCTTTGTGCTGTAAATCTCCCAACAGCCAAACGCAAAAGCAGCAAACATCTCGCTGTATGTCCCACATCCAAAGTGCCAAGAGAGAGCTTGCTCTCCCTGTCTTTGAGTACTGTTTTCACTGTCCCGGTTACCTCTTTGCTAACATTCTCTTCAGCGCTGCAGGGAAACCAGGAACCACGTGGAGAAGGCACCCACACTGAAAGTGCCTGGAGGGAACATTGGGGCTTCTTCTCAGTGTCTCTGACATAGGGTTTCACTGTCCCGGGAAAGTCTCTGCTAACACCCTGCAGAGCGCTGTGCCCAATCTACAGAAACGTCTTGCGGTATCTCCTACAGGGAAAGTGCCAGGAGGGAATTGTCGAGCTTGTTCTCAGTGTCTCTGAGAATTGCTCTGATTATCCCTGTGACCTCTTTGCTAAGACTCTCCAGAGAGCCGTCCTCAAAACCAACACACATCTTGACATATCTCCCACATTGATCGCAGTGTCTCCAGGAACGGCATTCAAGGAGCCAGGAACTTTTCTCCCTACACTGTCCATTGAGTTGTCCTCAAAACCAATATACATCCTGCTATATCTCCCACATGGAAAGTGCCAGGAGGGAGAAGTGGCGATTATGTTTAGACTTTCTCGGAACTGCTTCAAATCAACTAGATATCTTTGTGCTGTAAATCTCCCAACAGCCAAACGCAAAAGCAGCAAACATCTCGCTGTATGTCCCACATCCAAAGTGCCAAGAGAGAGCTTGCTCTCCCTGTCTTTGAGTACTGTTTTCGCTGTCCCGGTTACCTCTTTGCTAACATTCTCTTCAGCGCTGCAGGGAAACCAGGAACCACGTGGAGAAGGCACCCACACTGAAAGTGCCTGGAGGGAACATTGGGGCTTCTTCTCAGTGTCTCTGACATAGGGTTTCACTGTCCCGGGAAAGTCTCTGCTAACACCCTGCAGAGCGCTGTGCCCAATCTACAGAAACGTCTTGCGGTATCTCCTACAGGGAAAGTGCCAGGAGGGAACTGTCCATCTTGTTCTCAGTGTCTCTGAGAATTGCTCTGATTATCCCTGTGACCTCTTTGCTAAGACTCTCCAGAGAGCCGTCCTCAAAACCAACACACATCTTGACATATCTCCCTCATTGATCGCAGTGTCTCCAGGAACGGCATTCAAGGAGCCAGGAACTTTTCTCCCTACACTGTCCATTGAGTTGTCCTCAAAACCAATATACATCCTGCTATATCTCCCACATGGAAAGTGCCAGGAGGGAGAAGTGGCGATTATGTTTAGACTTTCTCGGAACTGCTTCAAATCAACTAGATATCTTTGTGCTGTAAATCTCCCAACAGCCAAACGCAAAAGCAGCAAACATCTCGCTGTATGTCCCACATCCAAAGTGCCAAGAGAGAGCTTGCTCTCCCTGTCTTTGAGTACTGTTTTCGCTGTGCCGGTTACCTCTTTGCTAACATTCTCTTCAGCGCTGCAGGGAAACCAGGAACCACGTGGAGAAGGCACCCACACTGAAAGTGCCTGGAGGGAACATTGGGGCTTCTTCTCAGTGTCTCTGACATAGGGTTTCACTGTCCCGGGAAAGTCTCTGCTAACACCCTGCAGAGAGCTGTGCCCAATCTACAGAAACGTCTTGCGGTATCTCCTACAGGGAAAGTGCCAGGAGGGAACTGTCCATCTTGTTCTCAGTGTCTCTGAGAATTGCTCTGATTATCCCTGTGACCTCTTTGCTAAGACTCTCCAGAGAGCCGTCCTCAAAACCAACACACATCTTGACATATCTCCCTCATTGATCGCAGTGTCTCCAGGAACGGCATTCAAGGAGCCAGGAACTTTTCTCCCTACACTGTCCATTGAGTTGTCCTCAAAACCAATATACATCCTGCTATATCTCCCACATGGAAAGTGCCAGGAGGGAGAAGTGGCGATTATGTTTAGACTTTCTCGGAACTGCTTCAAATCAACTAGATATCTTTGTGCTGTAAATCTCCCAACAGCCAAACGCAAAAGCAGCAAACATCTCGCTGTATGTCCCACATCCAAAGTGCCAAGAGAGAGCTTGCTCTCCCTGTCTTTGAGTACTGTTTTCGCTGTGCCGGTTACCTCTTTGCTAACATTCTCTTCAGCGCTGCAGGGAAACCAGGAACCACGTGGAGAAGGCACCCACACTGAAAGTGCCTGGAGGGAACATTGGGGCTTCTTCTCAGTGTCTCTGACATAGGGTTTCACTGTCCCGGGAAAGTCTCTGCTAACACCCTGCAGAGCGCTGTGCCCAATCTACAGAAACGTCTTGCGGTATCTCCTACAGGGAAAGTGCCAGGAGGGAATTGTGGAGCTTGTTCTCAGTGTCTCTGAGAATTGCTCTGATTATCCCTGTGACCTCTTTGCTAAGACTCTCCAGAGAGCCGTCCTCAAAACCAACACACATCTTGACATATCTCCCACATTGATCGCAGTGTCTCCAGGAACGGCATTCAAGGAGCCAGGAACTTTTCTCCCTACACTGTCCATTGAGTTGTCCTCAAAACCAATATACATCCTGCTATATCTCCCACATGGAAAGTGCCAGGAGGGAGAAGTGGCGATTATGTTTAGACTTTCTCGGAACTGCTTCAAATCAACTAGATATCTTTGTGCTGTAAATCTCCCAACAGCCAAACGCAAAAGCAGCAAACATCTCGCTGTATGTCCCACATCCAAAGTGCCAAGAGAGAGCTTGCTCTCCCTGTCTTTGAGTACTGTTTTCGCTGTGCCGGTTACCTCTTTGCTAACATTCTCTTCAGCGCTGCAGGGAAACCAGGAACCACGTGGAGAAGGCACCCACACTGAAAGTGCCTGGAGGGAACATTGGGGCTTCTTCTCAGTGTCTCTGACATAGGGTTTCACTGTCCCGGGAAAGTCTCTGCTAACACCCTGCAGAGCGCTGTGCCCAATCTACAGAAACGTCTTGCGGTATCTCCTACAGGGAAAGTGCCAGGAGGGAATTGTGGAGCTTGTTCTCAGTGTCTCTGAGAATTGCTCTGATTATCCCTGTGACCTCTTTGCTAAGACTCTCCAGAGAGCCGTCCTCAAAACCAACACACATCTTGACATATCTCCCACATTGATCGCAGTGTCTCCAGGAACGGCATTCAAGGAGCCAGGAACTTTTCTCCCTACACTGTCCATTGAGTTGTCCTCAAAACCAATATACATCCTGCTATATCTCCCACATGGAAAGTGCCAGGAGGGAGAAGTGGCGATTATGTTTAGACTTTCTCGGAACTGCTTCAAATCAACTAGATATCTTTGTGCTGTAAATCTCCCAACAGCCAAACGCAAAAGCAGCAAACATCTCGCTGTATGTCCCACATCCAAAGTGCCAAGAGAGAGCTTGCTCTCCCTGTCTTTGAGTACTGTTTTCGCTGTCCCGGTTACCTCTTTGCTAACATTCTCTTCAGCGCTGCAGGGAAACCAGGAACCACGTGGAGAAGGCACCCACACTGAAAGTGCCTGGAGGGAACATTGGGGCTTCTTCTCAGTGTCTCTGACATAGGGTTTCACTGTCCCGGGAAAGTCTCTGCTAACACCCTGCAGAGCGCTGTGCCCAATCTACAGAAACGTCTTGCGGTATCTCCTACAGGGAAAGTGCCAGGAGGGAACTGTCCATCTTGTTCTCAGTGTCTCTGAGAATTGCTCTGATTATCCCTGTGACCTCTTTGCTAAGACTCTCCAGAGAGCCGTCCTCAAAACAAACACACATCTTGACATATCTCCCACATTGATCGCAGTGTCTCCAGGAACGGCATTCAAGGAGCCAGGAACTTTTCTCCCTACACTGTCCATTGAGTTGTCCTCAAAACCAATATACATCCTGCTATATCTCCCACATGGAAAGTGCCAGGAGGGAGAAGTGGCGATTATGTTTAGACTTTCTCGGAACTGCTTCAAATCAACTAGATATCTTTGTGCTGTAAATCTCCCAACAGCCAAACGCAAAAGCAGCAAACATCTCGCTGTATGTCCCACATCCAAAGTGCCAAGAGAGAGCTTGCTCTCCCTGTCTTTGAGTACTGTTTTCGCTGTCCCGGTTACCTCTTTGCTAACATTCTCTTCAGCGCTGCAGGGAAACCAGGAACCACGTGGAGAAGGCACCCACACTGAAAGTGCCTGGAGGGAACATTGGGGCTTCTTCTCAGTGTCTCTGACATAGGGTTTCACTGTCCCGGGAAAGTCTCTGCTAACACCCTGCAGAGCGCTGTGCCCAATCTACAGAAACGTCTTGCGGTATCTCCTACAGGGAAAGTGCCAGGAGGGAATTGTCGAGCTTGTTCTCAGTGTCTCTGAGAATTGCTCTGATTATCCCTGTGACCTCTTTGCTAAGACTCTCCAGAGAGCCGTCCTCAAAACCAACACACATCTTGACATATCTCCCACATTGATCGCAGTGTCTCCAGGAACGGCATTCAAGGAGCCAGGAACTTTTCTCCCTACACTGTCCATTGAGTTGTCCTCAAAACCAATATACATCCTGCTATATCTCCCACATGGAAAGTGCCAGGAGGGAGAAGTGGCGATTATGTTTAGACTTTCTCGGAACTGCTTCAAATCAACTAGATATCTTTGTGCTGTAAATCTCCCAACAGCCAAACGCAAAAGCAGCAAACATCTCGCTGTATGTCCCACATCCAAAGTGCCAAGAGAGAGCTTGCTCTCCCTGTCTTTGAGTACTGTTTTCACTGTCCCGGTTACCTCTTTGCTAACATTCTCTTCAGCGCTGCAGGGAAACCAGGAACCACGTGGAGAAGGCACCCACACTGAAAGTGCCTGGAGGGAACATTGGGGCTTCTTCTCAGTGTCTCTGACATAGGGTTTCACTGTCCCGGGAAAGTCTCTGCTAACACCCTGCAGAGCGCTGTGCCCAATCTACAGAAACGTCTTGCGGTATCTCCTACAGGGAAAGTGCCAGGAGGGAACTGTCCATCTTGTTCTCAGTGTCTCTGAGAATTGCTCTGATTATCCCTGTGACCTCTTTGCTAAGACTCTCCAGAGAGCCGTCCTCAAAACCAACACACATCTTGACATATCTCCCACATTGATCGCAGTGTCTCCAGGAACGGCATTCAAGGAGCCAGGAACTTTTCTCCCTACACTGTCCATTGAGTTGTCCTCAAAACCAATATACATCCTGCTATATCTCCCACATGGAAAGTGCCAGGAGGGAGAAGTGGCGATTATGTTTAGACTTTCTCGGAACTGCTTCAAATCAACTAGATATCTTTGTGCTGTAAATCTCCCAACAGCCAAACGCAAAAGCAGCAAACATCTCGCTGTATGTCCCACATCCAAAGTGCCAAGAGAGAGCTTGCTCTCCCTGTCTTTGAGTACTGTTTTCGCTGTGCCGGTTACCTCTTTGCTAACATTCTCTTCAGCGCTGCAGGGAAACCAGGAACCACGTGGAGAAGGCACCCACACTGAAAGTGCCTGGAGGGAACATTGGGGCTTCTTCTCAGTGTCTCTGACATAGGGTTTCACTGTCCCGGGAAAGTCTCTGCTAACACCCTGCAGAGCGCTGTGCCCAATCTACAGAAACGTCTTGCGGTATCTCCTACAGGGAAAGTGCCAGGAGGGAACTGTCCATCTTGTTCTCAGTGTCTCTGAGAATTGCTCTGATTATCCCTGTGACCTCTTTGCTAAGACTCTCCAGAGAGCCGTCCTCAAAACCAACACACATCTTGACATATCTCCCACATTGATCGCAGTGTCTCCAGGAACGGCATTCAAGGAGCCAGGAACTTTTCTCCCTACACTGTCCATTGAGTTGTCCTCAAAACCAATATACATCCTGCTATATCTCCCACATGGAAAGTGCCAGGAGGGAGAAGTGGCGATTATGTTTAGACTTTCTCGGAACTGCTTCAAATCAACTAGATATCTTTGTGCTGTAAATCTCCCAACAGCCAAACGCAAAAGCAGCAAACATCTCGCTGTATGTCCCACATCCAAAGTGCCAAGAGAGAGCTTGCTCTCCCTGTCTTTGAGTACTGTTTTCGCTGTGCCGGTTACCTCTTTGCTAACATTCTCTTCAGCGCTGCAGGGAAACCAGGAACCACGTGGAGAAGGCACCCACACTGAAAGTGCCTGGAGGGAACATTGGGGCTTCTTCTCAGTGTCTCTGACATAGGGTTTCACTGTCCCGGGAAAGTCTCTGCTAACACCCTGCAGAGCGCTGTGCCCAATCTACAGAAACGTCTTGCGGTATCTCCTACAGGGAAAGTGCCAGGAGGGAACTGTCCATCTTGTTCTCAGTGTCTCTGAGAATTGCTCTGATTATCCCTGTGACCTCTTTGCTAAGACTCTCCAGAGAGCCGTCCTCAAAACCAACACACATCTTGACATATCTCCCTCATTGATCGCAGTGTCTCCAGGAACGGCATTCAAGGAGCCAGGAACTTTTCTCCCTACACTGTCCATTGAGTTGTCCTCAAAACCAATATACATCCTGCTATATCTCCCACATGGAAAGTGCCAGGAGGGAGAAGTGGCGATTATGTTTAGAATTTCTCGGAACTGCTTCAAATCAACTAGATATCTTTGTGCTGTAAATCTCCCAACAGCCAAACGCAAAAGCAGCAAACATCTCGCTGTATGTCCCACATCCAAAGTGCCAAGAGAGAGCTTGCTCTCCCTGTCTTTGAGTACTGTTTTCGCTGTGCCGGTTACCTCTTTGCTAACATTCTCTTCAGCGCTGCAGGGAAACCAGGAACCACGTGGAGAAGGCACCCACACTGAAAGTGCCTGGAGGGAACATTGGGGCTTCTTCTCAGTGTCTCTGACATAGGGTTTCACTGTCCCGGGAAAGTCTCTGCTAACACCCTGCAGAGCGCTGTGCCCAATCTACAGAAACGTCTTGCGGTATCTCCTACAGGGAAAGTGCCAGGAGGGAACTGTCCATCTTGTTCTCAGTGTCTCTGAGAATTGCTCTGATTATCCCTGTGACCTCTTTGCTAAGACTCTCCAGAGAGCCGTCCTCAAAACCAACACACATCTTGACATATCTCCCACATTGATCGCAGTGTCTCCAGGAACGGCATTCAAGGAGCCAGGAACTTTTCTCCCTACACTGTCCATTGAGTTGTCCTCAAAACCAATATACATCCTGCTATATCTCCCACATGGAAAGTGCCAGGAGGGAGAAGTGGCGATTATGTTTAGACTTTCTCGGAACTGCTTCAAATCAACTAGATATCTTTGTGCTGTAAATCTCCCAACAGCCAAACGCAAAAGCAGCAAACATCTCGCTGTATGTCCCACATCCAAAGTGCCAAGAGAGAGCTTGCTCTCCCTGTCTTTGAGTACTGTTTTCACTGTCCCGGTTACCTCTTTGCTAACATTCTCTTCAGCGCTGCAGGGAAACCAGGAACCACGTGGAGAAGGCACCCACACTGAAAGTGTCTGGAGGGAACATTGGGGCTTCTTCTCAGTGTCTCTGACATAGGGTTTCACTGTCCCGGGAAAGTCTCTGCTAACACCCTGCAGAGCGCTGTGCCCAATCTACAGAAACGTCTTGCGGTATCTCCTACAGGGAAAGTGCCAGGAGGGAATTGTCGAGCTTGTTCTCAGTGTCTCTGAGAATTGCTCTGATTATCCCTGTGACCTCTTTGCTAAGACTCTCCAGAGAGCCGTCCTCAAAACCAACACACATCTTGACATATCTCCCACATTGATCGCAGTGTCTCCAGGAACGGCATTCAAGGAGCCAGGAACTTTTCTCCCTACACTGTCCATTGAGTTGTCCTCAAAACCAATATACATCCTGCTATATCTCCCACATGGAAAGTGCCAGGAGGGAGAAGTGGCGATTATGTTTAGACTTTCTCGGAACTGCTTCAAATCAACTAGATATCTTTGTGCTGTAAATCTCCCAACAGCCAAACGCAAAAGCAGCAAACATCTCGCTGTATGTCCCACATCCAAAGTGCCAAGAGAGAGCTTGCTCTCCCTGTCTTTGAGTACTGTTTTCGCTGTGCCGGTTACCTCTTTGCTAACATTCTCTTCAGCGCTGCAGGGAAACCAGGAACCACGTGGAGAAGGCACCCACACTGAAAGTGCCTGGAGGGAACATTGGGGCTTCTTCTCAGTGTCTCTGACATAGGGTTTCACTGTCCCGGGAAAGTCTCTGCTAACACCCTGCAGAGCGCTGTGCCCAATCTACAGAAACGTCTTGCGGTATCTCCTACAGGGAAAGTGCCAGGAGGGAACTGTCCATCTTGTTCTCAGTGTCTCTGAGAATTGCTCTGATTATCCCTGTGACCTCTTTGCTAAGACTCTCCAGAGAGCCGTCCTCAAAACAAACACACATCTTGACATATCTCCCACATTGATCGCAGTGTCTCCAGGAACGGCATTCAAGGAGCCAGGAACTTTTCTCCCTACACTGTCCATTGAGTTGTCCTCAAAACCAATATACATCCTGCTATATCTCCCACATGGAAAGTGCCAGGAGGGAGAAGTGGCGATTATGTTTAGACTTTCTCGGAACTGCTTCAAATCAACTAGATATCTTTGTGCTGTAAATCTCCCAACAGCCAAACGCAAAAGCAGCAAACATCTCGCTGTATGTCCCACATCCAAAGTGCCAAGAGAGAGCTTGCTCTCCCTGTCTTTGAGTACTGTTTTCGCTGTCCCGGTTACCTCTTTGCTAACATTCTCTTCAGCGCTGCAGGGAAACCAGGAACCACGTGGAGAAGGCACCCACACTGAAAGTGCCTGGAGGGAACATTGGGGCTTCTTCTCAGTGTCTCTGACATAGGGTTTCACTGTCCCGGGAAAGTCTCTGCTAACACCCTGCAGAGCGCTGTGCCCAATCTACAGAAACGTCTTGCGGTATCTCCTACAGGGAAAGTGCCAGGAGGGAATTGTCGAGCTTGTTCTCAGTGTCTCTGAGAATTGCTCTGATTATCCCTGTGACCTCTTTGCTAAGACTCTCCAGAGAGCCGTCCTCAAAACCAACACACATCTTGACATATCTCCCACATTGATCGCAGTGTCTCCAGGAACGGCATTCAAGGAGCCAGGAACTTTTCTCCCTACACTGTCCATTGAGTTGTCCTCAAAACCAATATACATCCTGCTATATCTCCCACATGGAAAGTGCCAGGAGGGAGAAGTGGCGATTATGTTTAGACTTTCTCGGAACTGCTTCAAATCAACTAGATATCTTTGTGCTGTAAATCTCCCAACAGCCAAACGCAAAAGCAGCAAACATCTCGCTGTATGTCCCACATCCAAAGTGCCAAGAGAGAGCTTGCTCTCCCTGTCTTTGAGTACTGTTTTCACTGTCCCGGTTACCTCTTTGCTAACATTCTCTTCAGCGCTGCAGGGAAACCAGGAACCACGTGGAGAAGGCACCCACACTGAAAGTGCCTGGAGGGAACATTGGGGCTTCTTCTCAGTGTCTCTGACATAGGGTTTCACTGTCCCGGGAAAGTCTCTGCTAACACCCTGCAGAGCGCTGTGCCCAATCTACAGAAACGTCTTGCGGTATCTCCTACAGGGAAAGTGCCAGGAGGGAACTGTCCATCTTGTTCTCAGTGTCTCTGAGAATTGCTCTGATTATCCCTGTGACCTCTTTGCTAAGACTCTCCAGAGAGCCGTCCTCAAAACCAACACACATCTTGACATATCTCCCACATTGATCGCAGTGTCTCCAGGAACGGCATTCAAGGAGCCAGGAACTTTTCTCCCTACACTGTCCATTGAGTTGTCCTCAAAACCAATATACATCCTGCTATATCTCCCACATGGAAAGTGCCAGGAGGGAGAAGTGGCGATTATGTTTAGACTTTCTCGGAACTGCTTCAAATCAACTAGATATCTTTGTGCTGTAAATCTCCCAACAGCCAAACGCAAAAGCAGCAAACATCTCGCTGTATGTCCCACATCCAAAGTGCCAAGAGAGAGCTTGCTCTCCCTGTCTTTGAGTACTGTTTTCGCTGTGCCGGTTACCTCTTTGCTAACATTCTCTTCAGCGCTGCAGGGAAACCAGGAACCACGTGGAGAAGGCACCCACACTGAAAGTGCCTGGAGGGAACATTGGGGCTTCTTCTCAGTGTCTCTGACATAGGGTTTCACTGTCCCGGGAAAGTCTCTGCTAACACCCTGCAGAGCGCTGTGCCCAATCTACAGAAACGTCTTGCGGTATCTCCTACAGGGAAAGTGCCAGGAGGGAATTGTCGAGCTTGTTCTCAGTGTCTCTGAGAATTGCTCTGATTATCCCTGTGACCTCTTTGCTAAGACTCTCCAGAGAGCCGTCCTCAAAACAAACACACATCTTGACATATCTCCCACATTGATCGCAGTGTCTCCAGGAACGGCATTCAAGGAGCCAGGAACTTTTCTCCCTACACTGTCCATTGAGTTGTCCTCAAAACCAATATACATCCTGCTATATCTCCCACATGGAAAGTGCCAGGAGGGAGAAGTGGCGATTATGTTTAGACTTTCTCGGAACTGCTTCAAATCAACTAGATATCTTTGTGCTGTAAATCTCCCAACAGCCAAACGCAAAAGCAGCAAACATCTCGCTGTATGTCCCACATCCAAAGTGCCAAGAGAGAGCTTGCTCTCCCTGTCTTTGAGTACTGTTTTCGCTGTGCCGGTTACCTCTTTGCTAACATTCTCTTCAGCGCTGCAGGGAAACCAGGAACCACGTGGAGAAGGCACCCACACTGAAAGTGCCTGGAGGGAACATTGGGGCTTCTTCTCAGTGTCTCTGACATAGGGTTTCACTGTCCCGGGAAAGTCTCTGCTAACACCCTGCAGAGCGCTGTGCCCAATCTACAGAAACGTCTTGCGGTATCTCCTACAGGGAAAGTGCCAGGAGGGAACTGTCCATCTTGTTCTCAGTGTCTCTGAGAATTGCTCTGATTATCCCTGTGACCTCTTTGCTAAGACTCTCCAGAGAGCCGTCCTCAAAACCAACACACATCTTGACATATCTCCCACATTGATCGCAGTGTCTCCAGGAACGGCATTCAAGGAGCCAGGAACTTTTCTCCCTACACTGTCCATTGAGTTGTCCTCAAAACCAATATACATCCTGCTATATCTCCCACATGGAAAGTGCCAGGAGGGAGAAGTGGCGATTATGTTTAGACTTTCTCGGAACTGCTTCAAATCAACTAGATATCTTTGTGCTGTAAATCTCCCAACAGCCAAACGCAAAAGCAGCAAACATCTCGCTGTATGTCCCACATCCAAAGTGCCAAGAGAGAGCTTGCTCTCCCTGTCTTTGAGTACTGTTTTCGCTGTGCCGGTTACCTCTTTGCTAACATTCTCTTCAGCGCTGCAGGGAAACCAGGAACCACGTGGAGAAGGCACCCACACTGAAAGTGCCTGGAGGGAACATTGGGGCTTCTTCTCAGTGTCTCTGACATAGGGTTTCACTGTCCCGGGAAAGTCTCTGCTAACACCCTGCAGAGCGCTGTGCCCAATCTACAGAAACGTCTTGCGGTATCTCCTACAGGGAAAGTGCCAGGAGGGAACTGTCCATCTTGTTCTCAGTGTCTCTGAGAATTGCTCTGATTATCCCTGTGACCTCTTTGCTAAGACTCTCCAGAGAGCCGTCCTCAAAACCAACACACATCTTGACATATCTCCCTCATTGATCGCAGTGTCTCCAGGAACGGCATTCAAGGAGCCAGGAACTTTTCTCCCTACACTGTCCATTGAGTTGTCCTCAAAACCAATATACATCCTGCTATATCTCCCACATGGAAAGTGCCAGGAGGGAGAAGTGGCGATTATGTTTAGACTTTCTCGGAACTGCTTCAAATCAACTAGATATCTTTGTGCTGTAAATCTCCCAACAGCCAAACGCAAAAGCAGCAAACATCTCGCTGTATGTCCCACATCCAAAGTGCCAAGAGAGAGCTTGCTCTCCCTGTCTTTGAGTACTGTTTTCGCTGTGCCGGTTACCTCTTTGCTAACATTCTCTTCAGCGCTGCAGGGAAACCAGGAACCACGTGGAGAAGGCACCCACACTGAAAGTGCCTGGAGGGAACATTGGGGCTTCTTCTCAGTGTCTCTGACATAGGGTTTCACTGTCCCGGGAAAGTCTCTGCTAACACCCTGCAGAGCGCTGTGCCCAATCTACAGAAACGTCTTGCGGTATCTCCTACAGGGAAAGTGCCAGGAGGGAACTGTCCATCTTGTTCTCAGTGTCTCTGAGAATTGCTCTGATTATCCCTGTGACCTCTTTGCTAAGACTCTCCAGAGAGCCGTCCTCAAAACCAACACACATCTTGACATATCTCCCACATTGATCGCAGTGTCTCCAGGAACGGCATTCAAGGAGCCAGGAACTTTTCTCCCTACACTGTCCATTGAGTTGTCCTCAAAACCAATATACATCCTGCTATATCTCCCACATGGAAAGTGCCAGGAGGGAGAAGTGGCGATTATGTTTAGACTTTCTCGGAACTGCTTCAAATCAACTAGATATCTTTGTGCTGTAAATCTCCCAACAGCCAAACGCAAAAGCAGCAAACATCTCGCTGTATGTCCCACATCCAAAGTGCCAAGAGAGAGCTTGCTCTCCCTGTCTTTGAGTACTGTTTTCACTGTCCCGGTTACCTCTTTGCTAACATTCTCTTCAGCGCTGCAGGGAAACCAGGAACCACGTGGAGAAGGCACCCACACTGAAAGTGTCTGGAGGGAACATTGGGGCTTCTTCTCAGTGTCTCTGACATAGGGTTTCACTGTCCCGGGAAAGTCTCTGCTAACACCCTGCAGAGCGCTGTGCCCAATCTACAGAAACGTCTTGCGGTATCTCCTACAGGGAAAGTGCCAGGAGGGAATTGTCGAGCTTGTTCTCAGTGTCTCTGAGAATTGCTCTGATTATCCCTGTGACCTCTTTGCTAAGACTCTCCAGAGAGCCGTCCTCAAAACCAACACACATCTTGACATATCTCCCACATTGATCGCAGTGTCTCCAGGAACGGCATTCAAGGAGCCAGGAACTTTTCTCCCTACACTGTCCATTGAGTTGTCCTCAAAACCAATATACATCCTGCTATATCTCCCACATGGAAAGTGCCAGGAGGGAGAAGTGGCGATTATGTTTAGACTTTCTCGGAACTGCTTCAAATCAACTAGATATCTTTGTGCTGTAAATCTCCCAACAGCCAAACGCAAAAGCAGCAAACATCTCGCTGTATGTCCCACATCCAAAGTGCCAAGAGAGAGCTTGCTCTCCCTGTCTTTGAGTACTGTTTTCGCTGTGCCGGTTACCTCTTTGCTAACATTCTCTTCAGCGCTGCAGGGAAACCAGGAACCACGTGGAGAAGGCACCCACACTGAAAGTGCCTGGAGGGAACATTGGGGCTTCTTCTCAGTGTCTCTGACATAGGGTTTCACTGTCCCGGGAAAGTCTCTGCTAACACCCTGCAGAGCGCTGTGCCCAATCTACAGAAACGTCTTGCGGTATCTCCTACAGGGAAAGTGCCAGGAGGGAACTGTCCATCTTGTTCTCAGTGTCTCTGAGAATTGCTCTGATTATCCCTGTGACCTCTTTGCTAAGACTCTCCAGAGAGCCGTCCTCAAAACAAACACACATCTTGACATATCTCCCACATTGATCGCAGTGTCTCCAGGAACGGCATTCAAGGAGCCAGGAACTTTTCTCCCTACACTGTCCATTGAGTTGTCCTCAAAACCAATATACATCCTGCTATATCTCCCACATGGAAAGTGCCAGGAGGGAGAAGTGGCGATTATGTTTAGACTTTCTCGGAACTGCTTCAAATCAACTAGATATCTTTGTGCTGTAAATCTCCCAACAGCCAAACGCAAAAGCAGCAAACATCTCGCTGTATGTCCCACATCCAAAGTGCCAAGAGAGAGCTTGCTCTCCCTGTCTTTGAGTACTGTTTTCGCTGTGCCGGTTACCTCTTTGCTAACATTCTCTTCAGCGCTGCAGGGAAACCAGGAACCACGTGGAGAAGGCACCCACACTGAAAGTGCCTGGAGGGAACATTGGGGCTTCTTCTCAGTGTCTCTGACATAGGGTTTCACTGTCCCGGGAAAGTCTCTGCTAACACCCTGCAGAGCGCTGTGCCCAATCTACAGAAACGTCTTGCGGTATCTCCTACAGGGAAAGTGCCAGGAGGGAACTGTCCATCTTGTTCTCAGTGTCTCTGAGAATTGCTCTGATTATCCCTGTGACCTCTTTGCTAAGACTCTCCAGAGAGCCGTCCTCAAAACAAACACACATCTTGACATATCTCCCACATTGATCGCAGTGTCTCCAGGAACGGCATTCAAGGAGCCAGGAACTTTTCTCCCTACACTGTCCATTGAGTTGTCCTCAAAACCAATATACATCCTGCTATATCTCCCACATGGAAAGTGCCAGGAGGGAGAAGTGGCGATTATGTTTAGACTTTCTCGGAACTGCTTCAAATCAACTAGATATCTTTGTGCTGTAAATCTCCCAACAGCCAAACGCAAAAGCAGCAAACATCTCGCTGTATGTCCCACATCCAAAGTGCCAAGAGAGAGCTTGCTCTCCCTGTCTTTGAGTACTGTTTTCGCTGTGCCGGTTACCTCTTTGCTAACATTCTCTTCAGCGCTGCAGGGAAACCAGGAACCACGTGGAGAAGGCACCCACACTGAAAGTGCCTGGAGGGAACATTGGGGCTTCTTCTCAGTGTCTCTGACATAGGGTTTCACTGTCCCGGGAAAGTCTCTGCTAACACCCTGCAGAGCGCTGTGCCCAATCTACAGAAACGTCTTGCGGTATCTCCTACAGGGAAAGTGCCAGGAGGGAACTGTCCATCTTGTTCTCAGTGTCTCTGAGAATTGCTCTGATTATCCCTGTGACCTCTTTGCTAAGACTCTCCAGAGAGCCGTCCTCAAAACAAACACACATCTTGACATATCTCCCACATTGATCGCAGTGTCTCCAGGAACGGCATTCAAGGAGCCAGGAACTTTTCTCCCTACACTGTCCATTGAGTTGTCCTCAAAACCAATATACATCCTGCTATATCTCCCACATGGAAAGTGCCAGGAGGGAGAAGTGGCGATTATGTTTAGACTTTCTCGGAACTGCTTCAAATCAACTAGATATCTTTGTGCTGTAAATCTCCCAACAGCCAAACGCAAAAGCAGCAAACATCTCGCTGTATGTCCCACATCCAAAGTGCCAAGAGAGAGCTTGCTCTCCCTGTCTTTGAGTACTGTTTTCGCTGTGCCGGTTACCTCTTTGCTAACATTCTCTTCAGCGCTGCAGGGAAACCAGGAACCACGTGGAGAAGGCACCCACACTGAAAGTGCCTGGAGGGAACATTGGGGCTTCTTCTCAGTGTCTCTGACATAGGGTTTCACTGTCCCGGGAAAGTCTCTGCTAACACCCTGCAGAGCGCTGTGCCCAATCTACAGAAACGTCTTGCGGTATCTCCTACAGGGAAAGTGCCAGGAGGGAACTGTCCATCTTGTTCTCAGTGTCTCTGAGAATTGCTCTGATTATCCCTGTGACCTCTTTGCTAAGACTCTCCAGAGAGCCGTCCTCAAAACCAACACACATCTTGACATATCTCCCACATTGATCGCAGTGTCTCCAGGAACGGCATTCAAGGAGCCAGGAACTTTTCTCCCTACACTGTCCATTGAGTTGTCCTCAAAACCAATATACATCCTGCTATATCTCCCACATGGAAAGTGCCAGGAGGGAGAAGTGGCGATTATGTTTAGACTTTCTCGGAACTGCTTCAAATCAACTAGATATCTTTGTGCTGTAAATCTCCCAACAGCCAAACGCAAAAGCAGCAAACATCTCGCTGTATGTCCCACATCCAAAGTGCCAAGAGAGAGCTTGCTCTCCCTGTCTTTGAGTACTGTTTTCGCTGTGCCGGTTACCTCTTTGCTAACATTCTCTTCAGCGCTGCAGGGAAACCAGGAACCACGTGGAGAAGGCACCCACACTGAAAGTGCCTGGAGGGAACATTGGGGCTTCTTCTCAGTGTCTCTGACATAGGGTTTCACTGTCCCGGGAAAGTCTCTGCTAACACCCTGCAGAGCGCTGTGCCCAATCTACAGAAACGTCTTGCGGTATCTCCTACAGGGAAAGTGCCAGGAGGGAATTGTCGAGCTTGTTCTCAGTGTCTCTGAGAATTGCTCTGATTATCCCTGTGACCTCTTTGCTAAGACTCTCCAGAGAGCCGTCCTCAAAACCAACACACATCTTGACATATCTCCCACATTGATCGCAGTGTCTCCAGGAACGGCATTCAAGGAGCCAGGAACTTTTCTCCCTACACTGTCCATTGAGTTGTCCTCAAAACCAATATACATCCTGCTATATCTCCCACATGGAAAGTGCCAGGAGGGAGAAGTGGCGATTATGTTTAGACTTTCTCGGAACTGCTTCAAATCAACTAGATATCTTTGTGCTGTAAATCTCCCAACAGCCAAACGCAAAAGCAGCAAACATCTCGCTGTATGTCCCACATCCAAAGTGCCAAGAGAGAGCTTGCTCTCCCTGTCTTTGAGTACTGTTTTCGCTGTCCCGGTTACCTCTTTGCTAACATTCTCTTCAGCGCTGCAGGGAAACCAGGAACCACGTGGAGAAGGCACCCACACTGAAAGTGCCTGGAGGGAACATTGGGGCTTCTTCTCAGTGTCTCTGACATAGGGTTTCACTGTCCCGGGAAAGTCTCTGCTAACACCCTGCAGAGCGCTGTGCCCAATCTACAGAAACGTCTTGCGGTATCTCCTACAGGGAAAGTGCCAGGAGGGAACTGTCCATCTTGTTCTCAGTGTCTCTGAGAATTGCTCTGATTATCCCTGTGACCTCTTTGCTAAGACTCTCCAGAGAGCCGTCCTCAAAACAAACACACATCTTGACATATCTCCCACATTGATCGCAGTGTCTCCAGGAACGGCATTCAAGGAGCCAGGAACTTTTCTCCCTACACTGTCCATTGAGTTGTCCTCAAAACCAATATACATCCTGCTATATCTCCCACATGGAAAGTGCCAGGAGGGAGAAGTGGCGATTATGTTTAGACTTTCTCGGAACTGCTTCAAATCAACTAGATATCTTTGTGCTGTAAATCTCCCAACAGCCAAACGCAAAAGCAGCAAACATCTCGCTGTATGTCCCACATCCAAAGTGCCAAGAGAGAGCTTGCTCTCCCTGTCTTTGAGTACTGTTTTCGCTGTGCCGGTTACCTCTTTGCTAACATTCTCTTCAGCGCTGCAGGGAAACCAGGAACCACGTGGAGAAGGCACCCACACTGAAAGTGCCTGGAGGGAACATTGGGGCTTCTTCTCAGTGTCTCTGACATAGGGTTTCACTGTCCCGGGAAAGTCTCTGCTAACACCCTGCAGAGCGCTGTGCCCAATCTACAGAAACGTCTTGCGGTATCTCCTACAGGGAAAGTGCCAGGAGGGAACTGTCCATCTTGTTCTCAGTGTCTCTGAGAATTGCTCTGATTATCCCTGTGACCTCTTTGCTAAGACTCTCCAGAGAGCCGTCCTCAAAACCAACACACATCTTGACATATCTCCCACATTGATCGCAGTGTCTCCAGGAACGGCATTCAAGGAGCCAGGAACTTTTCTCCCTACACTGTCCATTGAGTTGTCCTCAAAACCAATATACATCCTGCTATATCTCCCACATGGAAAGTGCCAGGAGGGAGAAGTGGCGATTATGTTTAGACTTTCTCGGAACTGCTTCAAATCAACTAGATATCTTTGTGCTGTAAATCTCCCAACAGCCAAACGCAAAAGCAGCAAACATCTCGCTGTATGTCCCACATCCAAAGTGCCAAGAGAGAGCTTGCTCTCCCTGTCTTTGAGTACTGTTTTCGCTGTGCCGGTTACCTCTTTGCTAACATTCTCTTCAGCGCTGCAGGGAAACCAGGAACCACGTGG